>NW_019416401.1:1253211-1397280 GCF_000390285.2 Anoplophora glabripennis | reverse complement strand
ACCAGAGAGCGGACAATTTGTGACTTTAACCTTGAACATAGATATGTCATTCATAAACCTAGATACATTACCCATGACGCAGTGGCGTGTCGGGTATGCATCGGAAATTTACGTGATAATTCACGAAAATTCCACGGTACATACATTTTTAGGCGTTATAAAATATTTAGAAAATCAGAAATTGTATACTACATATTTATTAAATAAAGTTCGGTTAAAAATAGTGTCGTTCTTTTAATTGGAAATTAGGAGTCAATGTAACGAATAGCCTCAGGCGACGCACATGATAGAATAGTCCAACTCACGCTCCATTCATAACAGGGCTGCAGTTTGAATTCTGACCAATAGGAATTCGATAAACGCAACCGATGTCGACGGATGGACTAGAGATGGGCGCGAGTGTCATTTCATTTCTTTAGAACTAAATTAACTTAATTATTTTCTCGTTATTTAACCTGTTCACATGATTTATGGATTTTAAATAAAGGGTACAAATCTTCGCGAGGATAATACGATATATTTGCTATACATAATAATTATATTTTGCATAGTTTATACACAATACATTTTTGAACGCGTACACATCTCTACCAAAATTTGGCTTATTCTTCGGGTTAAAGACACACATTGTCCGCTCTCTAGTAATCACTTATAAAGGTCCTGTAGTATCTCGACATCTACCACGTTGTCCCTGCAGCAGAATGTCCAACAGACAATGATTAAAAAGTGTAAATTTCCTTCTTTTGTCAACATTACTTCATTAATTCAAATGAAATTAAATAAATAACAAGACTATTTATTGCATTAACATGCTTTGTTTTCTTCGTCACGTATGTTTTCGGAACGGAAACAGCTCGCGTATTTCGGCAATCTGCCGGCAAAAGGCGTAATAAATGGCACTAGCGCTAGCAATAACCCTGGAAATGAGATACATTGGAAAGCCCTCGAAGAAGCGCGTAGCCGTGATGGCCGTGATAGATCACGTACCGACATGTGATGTTATAATACGATTACTATCTTATTGAAACCGTCGCCGAAGTGTATCTTCGATAAATATTTGTCCACTCAGAAATAATATTGGCTTTATTGGCGGGACGCGTACAATTCTGCGCGCAGCTACGTCAACCCGAGGACCAAACTAAACACGGGGATGAAAATAAATTGACTTTCTCCGTCTTAAAACATTCATATTACATACTTGTGTTTGTGGTGGGTGCTAACTACTTTCAGTAAATATTAGTTTACTGTGCGACGGGGATCGCCCAAACGAAAAGCTCGTGTAAGTATTGCCAAGTTGTTTTAAAAAGTAGAAAGTAGAATAATTGGCCGCAGCATGTACCGCGGCATGTAAATTTGTACACAAGTCACAGTACACTAATATTGTTGACAGATACAGTTTTACTTAAATGATGAGTCACTCAACGTATTATGTAGTTTTTAATAAGACATTCCCAGTTACTGGTTAAGTGAAGCTGTATGTAGCAACACAACACATTTAAGTTACTGCACTTAGCACTACTTAGAAATATCTTATAAATGTAGACGATCTATGTGGTGATTAGAACGAAAATCTTAATTACATACACTTGTTTCTCAAAATGATAGAGCAAAATTCACTTTTTTTTTCCATTTGAATTTAAAAAAAATCGCTGAAACACGTCAATTAGTAAATAGAATTTGTCACTTTTCTAAAATATTTTCTATTTTTTGTGGAGCCACGTTTGACAAACCGATAACATTACCAACATTTTTTTTTTAATAGGACGCTCTATATTTTATGGTATAAATAGATATCCCTTCTAATAGACGAGCGGTTCACCCCTAAAAAGATGCTTCTAAATGAAGGTAACCGACTAAATTTTTAAAACAAATTTTATTTTATAGTGTATTTTTCTGATAATTTACATATTTTTTTATATTTTTCGGCGTGGTCAGTCAACTGTTATAAACAAAAAAGTTGTAAAAAAAAATTACTAGCCGAATGGCTCTGAAAATAGTTTTTTGTTGTAAAATGAACCAAAATAAACACTTTTGTCCTTTGACAAAAATTCGAAAAATGCTTCGTTTCCGAGATATTTACAATTTAATTTTAATTTTTTTTTTCACAAAAACCACTGAACAGAGTTTAATTCTATGTATTTCTTACAAGCTATTGTAACGGATTTATATTCAAATGTACAAAATACGTAAAAAAGGTAACGTGAATTTTTTCCCTCCGTTCTCAAGATATTCATATGAATACAATCTTTTTGTGGTGGATACTTCTAACCATATTACAAGAATATTTATGTTTATGCTTAAAAGTAAGTGCAATTTGTAAGCACATCAACAAAATTCTTTACACTCGTCGCTTTCATCTTTTGGGTTAAAACGATATTTGGAAAATGCGCAATGAAAGACACAGAAATGAAATTTTAAGAACATTGGGTTGAGTAAATCGAAAATTTGAAAAGTTCTACATAAGGATGGTAGAAATCCGTACTATTTACAACTTGTGCAAAATTTACTTCCGGGAGATGTAGACACACCTGAATTTTTGTTAGTGGTAGTTTTAAAGTCAAAACATAATCCAGAATTCTTACTAGAAATACTTTGGACCGATGAGGCTACGTTCACCAGGCGAGGGGTAGTGAATTTTCACAATATTTGGTCACAAGAAAATCCTCATGAAATTCGGACGAGATCTTTTCAACATGAATTTTCTGTGAAAGTGTGGCTCGGAATAATTCGGACCTTATTTCTTGCCACCCCATCTAAATTCCCAGCATTTCTAAACTTTCTAGAAAACCATCTATTTGAATTATTAGAGGATGTTCCATTAAATATACCACAAAATAGCTGGATACAAATGGATGGTGCTCCTGCGCATTTTAGGAGAATAATACAATAATGGCTTAAAAATTATATGGGGCGATGGATAGGTTGAAGACCGAATGCCAATGTCAACCATAATGGTGCAGAGAATCCAGTCTCTTGGCCAGCCAGATCGCCAGATCTAAACCCCCTGGATTTCTATGTTTGGGGTTACCTATCTGAAAAGTAAAGTTTACTCTACTCCACCACAACTACTGCAGCGAATAGAAAACGGGTGTAATGAATTAAAAGAAAACCACCACATGAAATTAGTTAGGTAATTCCATTAATCATTAATAGAAGTTGTCAGAAATGTATCGATATGGATGGTTCGCATTTTGAACAATTGCTGCAAATACGTAACGTTAATTTCATTTCTTGTTTAATTGTTGTTACTTGGTAAATGTATTTTTATTATTATTTTCATTTAAATTGTTCTTATTTGTAAAGATAGTGGATTAAGCCTCCAGGAGAAACTAAAACACACTAGGAACACTACCTCACAGGTGATGTGGAAATAATTTTGTTGATCTGCTTACAAATTGCCGGTAGAGGCATATATCCCTCGGAGTAGTTGTTTCTCGCAACACTGACAAATTAAAAGAGTAGGGAAGTTTTTTAAAGTACAGAAGAGACCACGATTGTTTGAAATAGTCGTCAGTACGACATAAAACACAATTTTTTACATTTTTTTGACAACTATGATAAAAAAGTAGATATAGCCTTATATCTGAATTTGTCTTTCGAAGGGCTATCTATTTATACTATAAAATATAGAGCGTCCTATTAAAAAAAATGTCGGTAATGTTATAGGTCTTTCAAACATGGCTCGAAAAATAGAAAAATTTGCTGGAAAGTGACAATTTCTATTTACTAATTGACTGTTTCGGCGATTTTTTTAAATCTGAAATAGAAAAAAAAACATTAATTTTGTTCCATCACTTTGTATATTAAATTATCGTACAGATTACATTTGCAGAAATAGTAAATATCTAAGTTTATTTAAAATTAAATATGTTTTTATAGACTTTTATAAACACTTAAAACGTGTCACTAAGTTAACATCACTGTGCGCGAATAAAACTGAACCGAGATTAATAATATTCATTGACTTTTATCATCTAATTCGACTATTTATTATTTTTATGAAAGAAAATATCACCATTACTCATTTTATCAATATTCCCTACTGCCTCAAATATTTGTTTAGACCGTATGCCAGTAATAAAAACAAAATTAAACAAATGTATTGTTTTGTTTTTTTTTTGTACGGGTTCAAAAAACAAGCGCCCTATTGCCTTTAATGTTTGATATTTATCAACTTATATTTGATATAAACATGTTTTTATTGGGGCATTATCCACCTCGGCATCCAATTTAAAAGTAGATACATCCTGCGAGGGCAAATTTTACAAAAGCTGTACACAATTATTTGTTACATAGGGTGTCCAATAAATCACGGCCAATCATTTGGATTTGAGTAGATCTTGCAAAAATGATTTCATGGGTTTATATAAATAATATTTTTTTCTTCTCGCTTACAATATACACAGTTGTCAATTTTCGAAGTTGGGAGTTGAAAATCGATGTTTCGTTATAAATTTATTGTTTTTCGTTAAGCTTAGATAATTTTTGGATAAACGCTATGCTATTCATACTAATGTATTTAATTTACCTAGAGGCCTAAAAACTATATAGATAGACTTGTTTTAATTTTTTTAGCCATTTTTAAGATTTTAATTCTTCATTACACGAAAAAGGTGTACTTTCTTGTTATCGATAAAATGAACGTCTTTCGAGGTAAACGAATTTAACTATGAAAATACCATCCCCTTTATCACATCTTAGTAATAATAAATGCCTAAAAAACAAGAATTCGTTGTTTTTATATCAAAATTAATACTTGTTAAATACGTGGTCTGTTCAGCAAATAACTGAACTTTTTGAATTACGCTTTGATGGAGATATTTAATGCTATAAGGTTGGCTGAAAGATACCGACCAGTTCCTGGGCACCCAATATAACTGGTAAGAGAAAAGAATTCTTATCAAACAGTAGGGTACGGTTTCTGTACGTTTAAGTGCAATTTTATATGTTTTCAATATTTCTGGTTCGCTTTTGTCATCTAGTAAATAAATAAGTTGTATATTATATCACCACAGAGCGTTGAATGATTCATTTCGACATTTTCGTACACAGGATCGAAATAACTAAATTGATGTTGAGCCACAAACTACACTAAAACCGCTGTATCTTTTCCATTGCGTCACAAGAAATATTCGTATGAACTAACACGAAAAATCCAAGTCAACTTAATCATTATTTTCATATAATTGAAATGTCGTCTTGACAATTCCCAAATCTGGTTATCTTCTAAATTTTAATACTGGTGTTACTGGTTACGAAAAAATCGATATTTCTACGCTCAGAAAATATAAACAACAGTTAGTGCTTACACTGTCAAATTTTTAATCTGAATGTCAGCTCTGTTTTGTTTCAACTGCTGTAGTCAAACTACAGTCTAAAACTAATACCCAACAAACGTCACCCATTTTCTTTCATTCTAATACACCTAAAATATTGGAACGGTTGTCTGTGATAGATTGAGACTATGAAGACATGTACAGGGTGTAAGAAGTTTGACTGCCATTACTTCAGCATGAGATAAAGTAATCATAAGTGAACAAAAAAGTTTTATTTTAGATGGGCGTAGGATTAACAGTTTTCAAAATACAGCGAGTATTAATATTGGGGTGCTTCATCACAACGTGACAACAGCGCTTAAGCTAATGCTACACAGCTGGTGCATACCACGTGTGCACGCGGTAGACTTGTCCTACGGAAAAAATGTAAACAACCATTATTGTGAAACATTTAGTAAATTTCAAGATAATTGTTTTCCAGTTTTTAAATAAATAAAATAAAAGGTATCGATTTTGTAGTACGAAGATAGTGTTGTGCTTAAATTTTAGCTCGGAAACAGCAGCTTAACTTTTAATCAAAAGATGAAATTGAAAAATATTTAATTAAAGTACCCAAAGATTCACGTCATCCAGTTGATCATACGTATTAAAAATAATTTAGGTAATTACCAAAAAGCAAAATTCAGTAATTTTTAAACGCACAAGTACAAAACAAATTACAACACATGCTCAAAATGTCCACCACCATTTTCGATGCACGCACGACACGCACTCGCTAGAAAACACATCAAGAAAGGAAATAGTGGCACTCAAAAAACACTCAGACACGGTCCAATTCCAGATACCAACTAAATTGCGTATTGCTGGACAGCTAGTACGTCGAGTTATTCGCCGCGCCGTTGCCATATTGCTCGATATGAATTTTATCGAATTTTAAATTTATTACAACGCTAATTATTTTTTAAAATTAAGCATAAAGAAGTTAAAAAAGTGATAAACATTGTATTTTATGGTATTCTATGCACGCAGTTATGTCAATATTCCTTAATTAATCGAATTTTTGTACATCAAATTGGAGATTTTGATCATTTTTTTCTCGGAAATGGTTGAGTTTAGGATCCATGCCATATAAGGTTTTTTTGTTTATTTTAATGTATTCAATCGTCTGTTAATATTAAGGCAGTCAAATTTCTAACACCCTGTAAACCATCATTGTATCTTTTTGGCGCGTTTAACAAATGAATTCACGTTCGCTACGACTGTCTTTGACATTAAGACACGCTCGTGACGTAATGCCAATCTTAAAACGGTTCTAGTGTATTTCTATGTGCAGGATAATTCACATAACATTCTACTTCCTTATTTTTTTTACTTTTCCATCTTGAACAAAGTTTTAGAAAATTTTTATTATTTTTTTTATTTTATTTTTATTATGTATTTCGAAAATATACACCAAACAATATTTTGTTTTTTTTACTGACCCTCCGTAATGGATAAAGTCAAGATTGCCATGGAACCAGTGTGTATTTATGTTTTCCCCCTCTAAATTTATAGACAGAGGAAGGTAAAAAAAATAAGGAAAGTATTTATGTGAACAATACATCAACAATTTTTGTAGTATGATCAAATATGAACTAGTCTTTAGCCTTATATCATCCGATTTTATATATTTTTTGTAGTATTTTTTTTAATAAATGAAATTTGAAACACCTCTGAAATACAGTGCGCGCCTAAATTATGGAATAAATTCAGTAAAAACGAAATAAATTTTTTTGGGGAAAAATCCTCGAACAGTTCGACTTTTAATTTAAAAAATACATAATTTAGCATAAAAGGCGATTTTCAACCGTCATTTGTTGTCGAGTAATGACGTCATCGAAATTTTTTTAAATAGCAACCCCCTATTTTTTTTCTTTATTAGTACAGTATTAAAATGTTGCCGTTTTACATAGGAAAGTAGAAAACGTAAATTTTATTCATTAAAAAAATAATAATTCCTATGTCAAGAAAATACAATTCATTAAGTTTTCTACCTAAATTAAGTGTTCGAATTGCCATCCACCGACTTCTTGACAATACGCAAGTTTGTGTAGAAATTCTT
The DNA here is from genome assembly GCF_000390285.2 of Anoplophora glabripennis. Taxonomy (NCBI): domain Eukaryota; kingdom Metazoa; phylum Arthropoda; class Insecta; order Coleoptera; family Cerambycidae; genus Anoplophora; species Anoplophora glabripennis. The sequence continues at coordinate 1,389,903 of NW_019416401.1, read as the reverse complement.
CTTGCACATTATGAATTATTTCTGGGGTAACTCTGTGTATTTCATCTATAATACAATTTTGGAGTTCTTCTAAATTATGTGGTCTATTAACGTACACTTTGGACTTTAAGTAGCCCCATAAGAATAGTCCAGGTGTAGGAATATCGGGGTCATTATCGTTAGGAAAAATTACTGGAAACGCTGGAACAATGGCATTTTGTAAAAACTCTAAATAGCTTTCTCCTGTAAGGGTTCCTTCAAAGAAGAAAGGCCCTACTATTCTGTTTTCAACTATTCCAGCCCACACATTTAATTTCTGTGGGTGTTGGGTATGTGTCTCTGCCATCCAATGAGGATTTTCCCGACTCCAATANGTGGATGGTTCGCATTTTGAACAATTGCTGCAAATACGTAACGTTAATTTCATTTCTTGTTTAATTGTTGTTACTTGGTAAATGTATTTTTATTATTATTTTCATTTAAATTGTTCTTATTTGTAAAGATATTGGATTAAGCCTCCAGGAGAAACTAAAACACACTAGGAACACTACCTCACAGGTGATGTGGAAATAATTTTGTTGATCTGCTTACAAATTGCCGGTAGAGGCATATATCCCTCGGAGTAGTTGTTTCTCGCAACACTGACAAATTAAAAGAGTAGGGAAGTTTTTTAAAGTACAGAAGAGACCACGATTGTTTGAAATAGTCGTCAGTACGACATAAAACACAATTTTTTACATTTTTTTGACAACTATGATAAAAAAGTAGATATAGCCTTATATCTGAATTTGTCTTTCGAAGGGCTATCTATTTATACTATAAAATATAGAGCGTCCTATTAAAAAAAATGTCGGTAATGTTATAGGTCTTTCAAACATGGCTCGAAAAATAGAAAATTTTGCTGGAAAGTGACAATTTCTATTTACTAATTGACTGTTTCGGCGATTTTTTTAAATCTGAAATAGAAAAAAAAAACATTAATTTTGTTCCATCATTTTGTATATTAAATTATCGTACAGATTACATTTGCAGAAATAGTAAATATCTAAGTTTATTTAAAATTAAATATGTTTTTATAGACTTTTATAGATAAACACTTAAAACGTGTCACTAAGTTAACATCACTGTGCGCGAATAAAACTGAACCGAGATTAATAATATTCATTGACTTTTATCATCTAATTCGACTATTTATTATTTTTATGAAAGAAAATATCACCATTACTCATTTTATCAATATTCCCTACTGCCTCAAATATTTGTTTAGACCGTATGCCAGTAATAAAAACAAAATTAAACAAATGTATTGTTTTGTTTTTTTTTGTACGGGTTCAAAAAACAAGCGCCCTATTGCCTTTAATGTTTGATATTTATCAACTTATATTTGATATAAACATGTTTTTATTGGGGCATTATCCACCTCGGCATCCAATTTAAAAGTAGATACATCCTGCGAGGGCAAATTTTACAAAAGCTGTACACAATTATTTGTTACATAGGGTGTCCAATAAATCACGGCCAATCATTTGGATTTGAGTAGATCTTGCAAAAATGATTTCATGGGTTTATATAAATAATATTTTTTTCTTCTCGCTTACAATATACACAGTTGTCAATTTTCGAAGTTGGGAGTTGAAAATCGATGTTTCGTTATAAATTTATTGTTTTTCGTTAAGCTTAGATAATTTTTGGATAAACGCTATGCTATTCATACTAATGTATTTAATTTACCTAGAGGCCTAAAAACTATATAGATAGACTTGTTTTAATTTTTTTAGCCATTTTTAAGATTTTAATTCTTCATTACACGAAAAAGGTGTACTTTCTTGTTATCGATAAAATGAACGTCTTTCGAGGTAAACGAATTTAACTATGAAAATACCATCCCCTTTATCACATCTTAGTAATAATAAATGCCTAAAAAACAAGAATTCGTTGTTTTTATATCAAAATTAATACTTGTTAAATACGTGGTCTGTTCAGCAAATAACTGAACTTTTTGAATTACGCTTTGATGGAGATATTTAATGCTATAAGGTTGGCTGAAAGATACCGACCAGTTCCTGGGCACCCAATATAACTGGTAAGAGAAAAGAATTCTTATCAAACAGTAGGGTACGGTTTCTGTACGTTTAAGTGCAATTTTATATGTTTTCAATATTTCTGGTTCGCTTTTGTCATCTAGTAAATAAATAAGTTGTATATTATATCACCACAGAGCGTTGAATGATTCATTTCGACATTTTCGTACACAGGATCGAAATAACTAAATTGATGTTGAGCCACAAACTACACTAAAACCGCTGTATCTTTTCCATTGCGTCACAAGAAATATTCGTATGAACTAACACGAAAAATCCAAGTCAACTTAATCATTATTTTCATATAATTGAAATGTCGTCTTGACAATTCCCAAATCTGGTTATCTTCTAAAGTTTAATACTGGTGTTACTGGTTACGAAAAAATCGATANAACTAATACTTGTTAAATACGTGGTCTGTTCAGCAAATAACCGAACTTTTTGAATTACGCTTTGATGGAGATATTTAATGCTATAAGGTTGGCTGAAAGATACCGACCAGTTCCTGGGCACCCAATATAACTGGTAAGAGAAAAGAATTCTTATCAAACAGTAGGGTACGGTTTCTGTACGTTTAAGTGCAATTTTATATGTTTTCAATATTTCTGGTTCGCTTTTGTCATCTAGTAAATAAATAAGTTGTATATTATATCACCACAGAGCGTTGAATGATTCATTTCGACATTTTCGTACACAGGATCGAAATAACTAAATTGATGTTGAGCCACAAACTACACTAAAACCGCTGTATCTTTTCCATTGCGTCACAAGAAATATTCGTATGAACTAACACGAAAAATCCAAGTCAACTTAATCATTATTTTCATATAATTGAAATGTCGTCTTGACAATTCCCAAATCTGGTTATCTTCTAAATTTTAATACTGGTGTTACTGGTTACGAAAAAATCGATATTTCTACGCTCAGAAAATATAAACAACAGTTAGTGCTTACACTGTCAAATTTTTAATCTGAATGTCAGCTCTGTTTTGTTTCAACTGCGGTAGTCAAACTACAGTCTAAAACTAATACCTAACAAACGTCACCAATTTTCTTTCACTCTAATACACTTAAAATATTGGAACGGTCGTCTGTGATAGATTGAGACTATGAAGACATGTACAGGGTCTAAGAAGTTTGACTGCCATTACTTCAGCATGAGATAGAGTAATCATAAATGAACAATACAGTTTTATATTAGATGGGCGTAAGATTAACAGTTTTCAAAATACAGCGAGTATTAATATTGGGGAGTTTCATCACAGCGTGACAACAGCGCTTAACCTAATGCTACACATCTGGTGCATACCACGTGTGCACGCGGCAGACTTGTCCTACGGAAAAAATGTAAACAACTATTATTGTGAAACTTTTAGTCAAGATAATTGTTTTCCAGTTTTTAAATAAATAAAATAAAATGTATCGATTCACGTTCGCTACGACTGTCTTTGATATTAGGACACGCTCGTGACGTAATGTCAATCTTAAAACGGTTCTAGTGTATTTCTATGTGCAGGATAATTCACAAAACATTCTACTTCCTTATTTTTTTTACTTTTCCATCTTGAACAAAGTTTTAGAAAATTTTGTTGCGATATCAATGAAATATATAAAAAAAAATTGGCATTTCGAATATATACACCAAACACAATATTTTGGTTTTTTTACTGACCCTCCGTAATGGATAAAGTCAAGATTGCCATGGAATCAGTGTGTATTTATGTTTTTCCGCCTTTAAATTTGTAGACAGAGAAAGGTAAAAAAAATAAGGAAGGTATTTATCAGTCTTTAGCCTTATATCATCCGATTTTATATATTTTTTGTAGTATTTTTTTTTAATAAATGAAATTTGATACACCTCTGAAATACAGTACGCTCCTAAATTATGGAATAAATTCAGTAAAAATAGGCGCGTACTGTATATTTCACTTCATTCGCCGTAAGATAAAGAAATTAAAACTTCACAAAGAACTGCAAATTATTATGAACGATTTTTATTCCAACTCATGGAAATGAAATTTAAATACAGACACCTCATGATTTCCTAAGAAAATCTCATTTCCGTCGATGTAGAATTACGGTCAAAATTAAACTCTTACTATTTCTAAAACTTAAGGAAGTAATCCTTTAATTCAACTTTAAAAAGTTTCACTGCTCGAGAGCGCCAAAAAAGCCGCACAAAGTTGGATGCCTGAGAAGAACTTTGTTAATATTTGTTCTCTCTCTTTGCAGATAACGAAGCCCAAGAAAATCAGGAACAAGAGGTACAACTACGACCTGAACAGGCCCAGTCTGTCGATCCAGGCCCCCATCCAGAGCCTGAGGAACGCCTACGCCAAGGAGAAGCTCCGACAGAGGCTGGAGGACAACAGGAGATTCCTAGCGAACCTGGTGGACATCCAATAAACACAGCCCCTAACCGTTCCCCAAGCGATCGTCGCCGAGCTCATGACTTCCAGCCCAACTCTCTATGAGTTCGACGACGTCGCCGCCCCCACCCCTTAACTCAAAATAGATCTGATTAGTTAGACCAGCATTTAAAAAAAATTAATATGTTTGTAAGTTTACCGAACATATAGTGATAATTCTAAAATACGTGTTCTAGCTAGGCACATTCCATTCTGATTCTAGTCATTTTATTTGCTGAGCAGCATTTTCTCTTAATATTATGTGAACAGTATGTACTTCAGTATTGTCTTTTGTACCTTATTTAGTTATTTATTTGGAGCCTGATTCGGTTTTTTATTATTGTATTATCATAGGATTTTATACATTGTTTCGTTTNAATTGGCACGTACTGTATATTTCACTTCATTCGCCGTAAGATAAAGAAATTAAAACTTCACAAAGAACTGTAAATTATTATGAACGATTTTTATTCCAACTCACGGAAATGAAATTTAAATACAGACACCTCATGATTTCCTAAGAAAATCTCATTTCCGTCGATGTAGAATTACGGTCAAAATTAAACTCTTACTATTTCTAAAACTTAAGGAAGTAATCCTTTAATTCAACTTTAAAAAGTTTCACTGCTCGAGAGCGCCAAAAAAGCCGCACAAAATTGGATGCCTGAGAAGAACTTTGTTAATATTTGTTCTCTCTCTTTGCAGATAACGAAGCCCAAGAAAATCAGGAACAAGAGGTACAACTACGACCTGAACAGGCCCAGTCTGTCGATCCAGGCCCCCATCCAGAGCCTGAGGAACGCCTACGCCAAGGAGAAGCTCCGACAGAGGCTGGAGGACAACAGGAGATTCCTAGCGAACCTGGTGGACATCCAATAAACACAGCCCCTAACCGTTCCCCAAGCGATCGTCGCCGAGCTCATGACTTCCAGCCCAACTCTCTATGAGTTCGACGACGTCGCCGCCCCCACCCCTTAACTCAAAATAGATCTGATTAGTTAGACCAGCATTTAAAAAAAATTAATATGTTTGTAAGTTTACCGAACATATAGTGATAATTCTAAAATACGTGTTCTAGCTAGGCACATTCCATTCTGATTCTAGTCATTTTATTTGCTGAGCAGCATTTTCTCTTAATATTATGTGAACAGTATGTACTTCAGTATTGTCTTTTGTACCTTATTTAGTTATTTATTTGGAGCCTGATTCGGTTTTTTATTATTGTATTATCATAGGATTTTATACATTGTTTCGTTTATATGTAGTTTAATGTTTGTTGCTACGTAAATAAACAAATACTAAAAACAGTGGATTTTTATTTTTTCCCGATCGACATTAAATGCATAGTTTTAGTGTCAGCTGTCAGGCACTAAAGTGTCACATTTACTGCCTAAGCATTAGAATCATTTTTACTGTCGCGAAAGATAACGAAATTCGATAACGAATATCTGAAAGATCCATTAAAACAGCATTATGCGACGTACTACTAGAACCTGGAGTTAAAGTGTCATTGTAAAGAATCCTGTCGGCTATTTCATTTTTGTTACTTAAACTGTCAGCAACATAACTTTCTGCAATTGTGGCTGATTTCCACCCGCCATGTCTCTTGATTGCTAACATATCAACTCCTGTATTAGCCAGTAACGTTGCCGATGTTCTTCGGAATGAATGGTCTGTATATGTTTCGGGATGTTCTAGTTTCAAAAACTGTGCAATCTTATTAGGAATCATAGAAAGGGTATTCTTGCAGACTGGTTAGTTGTAACATCTACCTGCTTGATAGCGCATAAAAGGGGTGAAATTTCTGTTTTAATTTTCAATCTAAATTGATATATTTCTGGGGCAATAAAAATTCGCAGGCAGCTGCATTTTCTATTTGAAAATCATTCATTTAGAAATAATAATTCAAAACCAGCAAAATTGGAACTTTTATGTAGCTTTGTTTGTAAACACCTTAGAAACGACAAAATCCAAACAACCTAGGTGACTTTGCAAGATTTCGAATAATGTCAAAATGCCATTAAGATAAGACAAGATTAAGATAAAGAAATGTCAAAAAATAGAACCTAATCTTTACTTCATGAGCCATAAAGAACTGTGGTAGCAGATAAAATGTGATACACCACGCAGCAGTTAAGTATAATTTACCAGTCTCAGACTCTATTGCCTGCCTTCGCTCCGCTCGGGCGCAAAATCGTTCTCGACTGATGTAAATAATAACTATTATTGTAAACATTTAGAGTGAAATTAGAAAAAGCTGTAAGGGATATCCCTTGTTTTTTTTGTTTTGAAACATTTACTTCGTCTATGTAGGTTGAAATGTTATCACTAGTATGAACTATTGAATCTTCCAAAGCAGTTGAATTATTTAAAAAATCCCTTCCAGCACCTGATGTACTTGCAGTAGGGAAATTTTGCTAACAACTGATTTACGAGATGGATTCCTCAATGCTAGCCTTCAGCTACCGTCAAAGATTTCCAACCACCATGCATTTTTACAGTTGTGATATCAACTGCTGAATTTATTAATAATGTAGCTGTTCTACGGGAACAATGTCCGGTATATTCGTGAGCATCTTTCAATTTGAGAAACGAAGCAATTTGTTTTGGCATTTTCCCAAATTTATGAATTCCTATTAATTGGTTATATGCTTTGCCATTTGAACATTAAAAAAAATTGTTACTATCTATTTGTGTAGGTCTTGCAGTATGTACTATATTTCGGACATAATGTCTAAATATTCGCTTACAATAAAGGATTTTTTTTCTTTGTTGTTGTGGTTGGCAGAGTGATCAGGAACCTATTTCCCATATCTTCAATAATAATAATTCATCATATGGTAGATATACGTCCCAGATAAGATACGTATCATCAGGGGGCCTCCATTAGAAATGTTTTAATTTTTTCTTTTTCTAAGACGAGTGATTTTTTAGCACGATATCCATCCGATTGCCGTTTCAAGAATGCTTTTAATTTTAGATACTTCTCAATATCGATGTTGTTAGACATTCAAAGCAGCTCTGAGCATTGCATATATTGACCATAATGAAGAAGATTTCATACTTTTGCTTAATTTATAAAAATATTACTACCAATAGTAACGAGCGTTCAATTAAAAACGTGGTCGAAGTTGGCTCTGACACATTGGACGTAGGGAGTAGCTTATAGCGACCAACTTAACCTCATTTCTCAACGAGCTGTATAGCAGCTGTCAGTTTCAATAACGTTAATGACTATATAACTTTATTTTAAAGAATAATCGTTATAACAATAACAAACAATTAAAGGAGCTGCGGAAAGTGTCCCCCTCCTTGTTCCAAGCATTTTTCACACCTGTTCCTCAAAGAATTAAAGACATTTTCTAATATGCTCGTTGTATTGTTAATTTCACGAATCTTGTCTATAAGTCGAGCCTGCAGATGGTTTAAATCAGGAATAGGCAGTTCAAAAATAGTGTTTTTAAGGTAAGGCCACAAAAAGAAATCACACGGCGTAATATCACATGACCTCGGTGGAAATTCATGTTCAGCATTGAGACTTATTAGTCGATTTTGGAAAACTTCCCTCAACATATTCATCGTCTCGCCTGCCGTATGTGCCCTTGCGCCATCTTGTTGAAAGTAAAAGTTTGTAATTTCGTTTTCTACCAGCTGGTTAACAAAAGGAGCGATAATTTCTTCTCTATACCTTTGCGTAGTAAGAGTACCATTAAAAAAAATAGGTCCATAAATCCTCCTTCGATTGAGAGCACACCAAACTCCAATTTTTTGAGCGTGTAGAGGGCCCTCGACAAAAAAGTTATCTGGTTTTTCAGAAGACCACATTCTCATATTCTGTGAGTTTACGTAACCACTTAAATGAAACCAGGCTTCATCAGAAAAAAAGGTGATATTATGAAGTTCACCGTAGTTGTTTAAAAACCATTCACAAAATACAGCCCGTCGCGGAAAATCAACTTCATGAAGTTCTTGCTGACAAGTTAAACGATAGGAGAACAAACGCAAATCTTTTTTTAACACTGTGTGGCAGGTACCGACTGATACTCCCACCATTTGTGATAAAACACGTACAGAAGTTCTTGGCGCATTTTCCATTATTTGTTGGAAATTTTCTTTTAATTCTTCAGTCCGCTTTTTAGGTCGGCCGTTTCCTTCTTTTCTTGTTACACTGCCCGTTTCACGAAAAACATTAACACAACGCTGAACTGCACTTTGAAAAATTTTATACTCAACAACGCCGGGAAATTGATTTTGAAATTCTATGCAACATTCCTCAATAGAATACTTCCATATTCCATCAATCTTGCTTCCATTTCTAAAGTAGGACTCTATGATAAACACTTCTTGTTCTTGAGAAAACACCATTTTAAACGCTTTTTAAAACGAAAATATTCATATTGATAGCGGCGATATAGCGCTTTGACAGATGACGTTTAAGTTCATTTGCTATACGCTACGCCCTACGTCCAAATTTTCAGAACCAACTTGAACACGTTTTTATTTGACCGCTCGTTACATTTTCTGGAAAAGGCAAGGTTATTTTCAGCACGGTAATCAATATATTTTTTATGTTTGTCGATATATCTTCTTCGATTTTTCTGGTAATAAATTACACTCTATTTGCTTTGCTGATTCAATAATCTCTGGCGGAGTTAATTGCGAGTTTTTCCATCTCAAATAATAAATAGTTTCATGGATTTAAATGGGAACAATATGGCGATTACTGTGTACCTAAGTTATTTACTTAATAACGCTCGGCTCATCAACAACCACAGACGACCTGATGAAATTATTTTTTATTCATGGAAGAAGTAGGTATCATACAATTACAAAAAGGCACAGACATTATAACAGAAATGTAGCAGAAATGTACAATTTATTATTCTTAATAGTTTCCTACCAACCACCCAACTATACTATATATACTATACTATGGTACAGTTCTCGAGGCTCTCAGAAATCATCCGATCGACAATACTGACAGCTCGAATCTTCACCAGCTTCACCTGTGTGCGTGAACGGTGAATAAACCGAAGCTCAGTCGGGTTTGTTTTCGATGACGCCGAAAGCCTCCTAAATAGCTGCATCTCGAACAGAACAGCCCAAAGCTGAGTATCTTCATGGCGGTTGAAGGTGTGGTGAAAAAATGGAATTTAAATTAAAGGAAACTAACTTAATAATCATGAACAGTTAAATGTAAAGGAGGGCGGATTGAAGTTGCTGGACAGAATCGTAGGAAAACATATAAAAGACTGTTTAATACAGGCATATTTACGAAACAACTGGATTTGTGGCTGTTCCGAAAAAAAAAAATCGTCACAGACCACTACTGCGGTTTAGTATTAACCCTAATAGGACCATAATAAGTCTTTCCTTTCTGGATCGACCTTATTATATAAACTATTACGTTTGTAACATTACGTATATGACGTAGCGTAGTCAGCAAAACTATTAAATCAAATACATCAAAAGTAGAACTGAAATTACCCCTTACTTACCCTATACCTTAGACGGGATTTGTGGGTCAGGGGCAGGTTATTATTTCGAACCGCACGGGTTGGGTCCAAGAGGCACTTCAACAGTTATAAAATAATAGCAGGGGAGAGGTTTGTGGAATTATTTCCGCAAAACCACCTTTCCCCCACGTTATTTTCTGTTTCTATTCGATTTAACGCGATTAAAATATTATAATCGCGTTAAATACCTAAATACCTCTCCCGGCAGAATAACCCGAAGATTTAATTACGTTTTATAAATCACATAAAGCATAAAACGTTTAAATTTCAACTGCATGCAGATGACGTAAAAATATGCACCATTGTGGAACGTCTGATTCTGACAATTTAAAATCGCGATGTAGGTAATTTAGAACTTTTTCGCAGTGTTTAGCAATAATACATAAGTCTCAAAAAATACAGGGTCGCTGATATATGGGAACGGTCGATTATCTGCTAAAAGTAAGATAGCCATCGATAAATAAAATCATAAAACAGAGTTTTTCTAAATCTATTGCAATAAAAAAAAATTAAGTATAAATGATCCGTCAAAAAGTCATGACGTAACAAAGTTGCCTTTTCTTTAATGGAACACCCTGTATATTATTCCATATTTCAATTCTTCTCAAAACTCTAAATAAAATTCATATAGCACATATCGGGATATCAATCAAACTTTGAAAGTAACCAAATTATGGATATTTATTTTGAAAATAACATAAGCTGGAGGATATGGATATGATTTATTTTTATTATTAGTTTTTTACAGAAAATAAAAAAGCATAATATCGTAGTTCAGGGTTGATTAAAATGTATGAATCGAAAAACTTTATTTTTTAATAAATGTCCTGGATATTTTGAATTTTATGAAATTAATAGTTATGCTAGAATAAAAAAGAAAGAAAACAAGTTTTAATAAACAACAAATATTTTCTTTAGAATTCTATAATAGCCCAGTCATTATAGACATGAAAGAGCCTGTTTCGGGAAAAAAATACCATTAGAAGTTTCTCTGCGGAATATTGTTCGGAAACCTGTTATAAATAAAATATCAAAAAATCAACTCGAGGCTAGTTGGGAAACTTTGTTTTAACAGTGGTCAAAGTTATGGAAAAGTGGTTTTTTGACTCGCGTAAAAAAGCTATTATTCATAGCGAAAAAAAGTTTATACAAAAAAGGTAGGTATTAAATAAGCCTATAAAATGAAAAAAGTCCGATTAAATGCCGATAATTTGTTTATGCACAAGAGCTCAAAAATGGTCGAAAATTGCCGTTTTTTTTCAATTGCTAATAATTAATGCAATTTTTATCGCAGACACTTGCAATTCAGGATTTTTGAGGCTTTTTACACCCTTAATAAGTGGTAAAATTTTCAGCTCCAAAGCTCCATTGGTTTGGCGTTGGCGGAATTTGTTATCTAAGAACATGCTATATTCAATTCATTTTCCCAAGCTCACAGGCGTTGTAGGGTTTTGATGATTAGTTGTTTTTGTACCTAAATAGTTGTATTATAGGCATTTACTGAGAATTTAGTTTTTCAAATTTAATTTGTTTAAAATTGACTGAAAAAATGTTAATATTTTTTAAATTGTTAAGATAGGTAATTATTATAAAATAAAATAGTAACCTCTTTACTTTAGTTTTCTTCGAATTTAAAAAAAAAATCGTTGTTGTAAGTTGATTAGAAGCTGAGATAATTTTTTTTATTTATTTAATCGCAGTGACCTTAATTATTAATATTAAGAGCCGAAATTTGGAGAGAGTATACATTAAGAGCTATATTTTCATGTCCTACATTAACATTAAGGTGAATTCAACTATTTAATTTCGAAAAAGAAGATAGCGGCGATGCGTTCTATTACTTGGTCTAGCGAACGAGTGGGGAAGGCGAGGCTTAGCATGCGCGCTTAACGATGTAATAAATATTAACATTTTTTCAGTCATTTTTAAAAATTAAAATATCAGTAAATGCATATGTCAATACAACTATTTAGGTACAAAAACAACTAATGATCGGAATTCTACAATGCCTGTGAGCTTGGGAAAAATGAATTGAAAATAGCATCTTCTTAGATAACAAATTCCGCCCACGCCAAGCTAATGAAGTTTTTGGGCTGAAATTTTTACGACTTATTAAGGGTGCAAAAAGCTTCAAAAATCCTGAATTACAAGTGTCTGCGATGAAAATTGGATAAATTATTAGCAATTGAAAAAAGCGGGCAATTTCGACCATTTTTGAGCTCTTGCGCATAAACAAATTATCGGAATTTAATCGGACTTGTCTTATTTTACAGATTTATTTAATACCTACCTTTTTTGTATAAACTTTTTTCTCTATGAATAACAGTTTTTTACGCCAGTCGAAAAACCACTTTTCCATAATTTTGACCATTGTTTTAACAAAGTTTCCCAACTAGTCTCGAGTTAATTTTTTGATATTTTGATTATAACACGTTTCTGAACAATATTCCGCAGAGAAACTTCTAATAGTATTTTTTTCCCGAAAAATGATAATGATTGGCCTATAAGAATAAATACGAATTTTATAAGGTGTTCAATGTTCACTAGTTACCTTCTGACAGTAATGAATTCAGCGAACAAAATTTTATAGTGAATCTAAAAGGGTGTTGGGAGGAACAGTGGAAATTTCATGCCTTATCCTTTCCTGCAACTTTTCGATATTTTGCGGCCTATTTTTGTAGGCTACATTTTTTATGTGACCTCACAGAAAAAAGTCAAGCGGGGTCATATCAGAAGACCTAGCTGGCCATTCAATTGCCCCTCTGCGTCCAATACATTTATCAGGAAAAGTTTAATCTAAATATGCAAAATGTGGAGGAGACCCCATCATGTTGAAACAATATTTGTTCTGTCGGTAAATTTGGATTATTTTTGTCTAAGTTCTGGAATAATCATAAAAATAGCAGTGACGTATTTAAAAAAATTAACCTGAACCCGTCGAAGACGAAACGTCGGATTGTAAAAATGTTGACGCCATTGTATATAGCGAAAAAAAGTAGCATTGTAAATTAGCAATTTATTTTAAAATTCGTTTTCAAATAAAACCAGAAAAAAAATTAAACAATTTTGCAAAATTTCGGGTTTTTCCGGGTACCTATTTCCGGAACTACCTGGAATTTTAAAACTTTCTAAACAGCATATTTCGGTATAAAAAAAACACAACTTTTTAAATCGCTTATTCACTTATGTTTATAGCAATACTGTACAAAAATAAAGTTTTGGGTCAAATAATGAGACAGTTTTTTTTGTATTTTTTTTTTTGAATCAGTTTTTGAATTTTTTTAAATTTAAACAAATTATCAACAATTACTGAAAAATTCATTGTTGCAGGTCATTTTTTTTGCATTTTTCAGCATGTTTTTGAACTGTGATTCCAGATTTTTTTATTTCACCAAAAAGTATATGTCAAAACGAAAAAAATGTTCCGTACGATGATTTTTCTAATCGTAAGTAGAATTGTTCTTTAAAAAAAATGTGTTTCAGACCGGAAAAAATGAATATCTCGGAAACTTCTTGATTTTTCTATCTAAAAAATATTTAAGACACAGAAAGGTATACTTTCACCAAGTTTCGTCAAAATTAAATTATTTTTGCGCAAATGAGAAATAAAAAACAAAAAATAAGAAAAAAACCCGTTTTTCGCATTTTTCTCGGAAATTTCGAGGTTATTTTAAAAAGTGACCTTTACAAAAGTTGTAGATTTTTGTATGATCTATAACTTTGTATTGGACACTTTTTTGTTTGACGTAACTTTCGCCAGAAATCCAATGATACAATTTTTCACAACTTTTCAATCCCCCAAATCAACCCTCCGCCTCCCCTGCTCACGCATTTATTTTTTTTTTTATTATAAGCCCCTTTACCATTTCCACTTATAAAAGTCCAGGTAATAATTTTCTTATTTTTTTCCCTCTAAATGAGTTATTTCGATCGGTCTATAAGCCTGTCACAGATACGTAACTTTGTATAGAAAAACATTGTCACTACTGGTTACCACTACACAATTAATTATTAATTTAATTATTTAATATAATTAATTATAATTAATATAATATAATTATATTAATTATAATTAATATAATTTAATTATTTCTATAGCTAAGTGGAACTCCTCGTAGTTAATTGACCTCACTGGTCTTTTTTTCAGAACGACCTCGGCCTAGACAGCAGGATCAAGAGGACAGGCCGATTAGGAGAACAAGGAGGTTCTCTGTCCATTGTGAACTCCCTGGATGTTCTGCGCAACCGGCTCCTTCTGGAGATAGCGAGGAAGAAGGCCAAAGAGGGCGCTAACCGGAACAGGCAGATGCTGATGAACCTGGGCAAAAGAGCCTTCCTCCAGCGACCAGCAGGAGTATACGACAATAAAATGTAAAGTGTAAAAAAATGTCCGGGAGGTAGCAGGGATGTAGTTTGTTGAAAATTCCTGCTATTTCTCCAGGTCTAGATATCTTTAAGTCTTACAAATCGAGGGAGTAATAAGTTGGAAGTTTGTTTTAACCAAAGTCTCGAAAATTGTCCAGTATTTATTAATTTTGCCTCAAAGAGCTTGGAAGAGATGAGGAGGACAAAGCATTGGCATTTTGTCTGCGCAAAGGCTGTCTCTTTAAACAAGCACCGTTGTGGGCGTGGCTAGACCGATGTTATTTACGTTCTTGCTTTGTGATTGGTGGTTGAGAGGAATGGGAAGTTGACAGCATTATTGTTAAAGAAAAATTTTAGTCTATTTCTAAGAATAAATCGTATCTAATCATAAGTTTTAAGACCTCAATAATTGGAAATTGCACATTTAAAACATTGGAACAAAAAATATTGCAATAACTAAACCAAATTCAGGTCCAAATTAGCTTTTTCCTTTGTTCTAGAGAACAAAGCTAAGTACTAACAAATTGAGGCACTTTTAAATATATTTTAGATAAAGAAGAATTATCTACAATTTCAGAAACTCCCAACCTACTGCTCCTCGATCTGAAACAGAATAAAATTTCAACTTTTTCGATCAGGGGCATTAATATGGCAAAAACACGTTCGGCAAATTATTTTTATGGAAACGATTTAACGCATAACCTTTTATTGTTGAAATACATATTACATACAACGCACAGCAGAAAATAATAAAGCTCCCAGAAAAGAAATCTGTAACTCACGTTACAAAAAGGTCCCTTCCTTTAAATTCCCCCAAGGAACAATGTAATTTCAGTAAGAAAATATTTACAGGAAAAATTCCTTTAGAAATCAACCTGCCTTATATTATTTCGATACAAACATTGTAAACAAAGTTACACCCCCTATATTAATGTCCCTGACAATCTTACTGCTGGCATATTAGGTAAAAATATAGATAGACAAGACTAAAAAATCTGGTAGACATTCCAGTTCATTTACACCGCGAAATCAAGATTTCGGCCTATGATATACTCAACAGTGGCCGAAGATGTATAGAATGAGAGAAAGAAAACTGAGAAAATATGACTACGCTTACGAAAAAAATAAATCGTATACCACGAGATTCAAATTAGAGGAAAATAATAAATTTTGCTGATGGGTTATTTTCCATATAACGTGTTTTCTTTCTGGCTCAATCTATATGATTACATGTAAACACAATTTGTCCACAAATGAAAATGTGATGTTCGTTAGGGAAAATATTCAATAATGGGGTGAGGTACACGTATTGTGGACATACAACGACTATCTCATTACTCGAAATTCCATTTGATTTGTTAATAGATATAGGAGAAAAGTGTATTTTGTTTAAGGTAGCTGGAGTATTTTTTAATATGTTTAAATTAAGCTGTGTTTGGTTCTATCATGTATGATATGATGTACAAAATAAATGTAATTACAAATAAAACATATACTGCATTATCGTCATCCAATTTTTTTACATCACCTGATCCAGAGTTCCAAAATAATAATATAAAAGTATTGTCTTCCATAGAAACGCAGTTTCTAACAGAAACAATGAGTAGTTTTTTATGAGAGTTGTGATTTTAGTACAATTAGCTAAAACTTTTTCTTTTGCCAACATTTCGACTATATGTTTAATCGAAACGTCGGCAAATTTTGCAAAAAAGAAAGAGTTTTGGTTAATTGTCCTGAACCTATAGTCCAGGCAAGTTAGACCAAAATCACCCAGAAAGAATACGGAAATTTTTTTCTGATGAACCGATCGAGTTGCGGTTTTCGGCATTGTCTTCGGAAAAATATCAGGAAAATAGTATATCTATTACACTTTGGGGCTGGATCGAAACTGCATTGCTGGTGCATAAACTGCATCTTGGAGTGCTAAAATTTTTCCGAATTTTTTAAAAATGGTAAAAATTGACTAAAAGTTGTAGAAATTTGTGTGCATGGGTTTTCGGAGTCGGAGATTCCGAATCTATCCTTGAAAAATATGCCCGACGACCCTGGGGCCCCCCAGGGGGGCAAGCGGGGGCCTTCTGTAAAACATCGAATAGCTGAGTAATTGCTTTCTAAATTTCTACGCGGGGGTTTTCGGGGTCAGGGATTCCGAATCTGACACTGGAAAATATCCATTAATCTTAGCTTGTCTATCACTGAGAAAAATTGTCTTAGAATTGGAGAAATCCTGGATAGTCCGTTCCTAAGAGACAAATTTCGTTAAATCAAAGAAATATTCCTTAAAACTGAAGAATATTTCATGGATTATGGATTTTCAAAAGAATCTCTTGAGCCCGTGCGACTGCGGATAATGCATAACAATTAGGCGACAAAATCCGATTATCGACAATGCAGATCTTGTGGGTGCAGGAATCATGGAATTACATGCACAATTGCATGTACAAATTGTTTTGGAACCAACTGTTCCAATTCTGAAATAGTCGAAAATATAATAGATGATAGTGATGGAGACAGTGATGACTGATGATGAAAATTGTGATTGATAGTGAAAGTGTTAGATAAATATATGATAGTAGTTGTCTCACTAATTGTCTTGCAAATAAAAAGAAAATTGGTTCTCAGAATAAAGGGGATTCTTTTCGACTCATTAATTTCCTGTTAGTTTTTCTTACCTTCTTTCCTCTAATCTCTGTAAATTTACGTGTGTTACAATATAAAGATGAGCCTACAAGATCATGGTTGGTAAGCAGGTGGAGCAGTTTTATTGCAAAAATCTGATGTGCCTTTCGATGTTTTCCAGAAAGCCAACCCCATGGGCGTCGGGCATACTTTTCAGTGTCAGAATCGGAATCCCCGACCACAAAAACCCCCGAGTGGAAATTTAGAAGGCAATTACTCATCTATTCGATGTTTTACAGAAGCCCCCCCTTGCCCCCATGGGTGCCCCAGGGGCGTCGGGGATACTTTTCAGTGTCAGAATCGAAATCCCCGACCCCGAAAACCCGTGCACACAAATTTCTACAACTTTTAGTAAATTTTTACCATTTTTAGTACCAGTTAGTTTACCAGTTTAGTTTACCATTCGGAAAAATTGATGCACACAGTTTATGCACCCGCAATGCAGTTTCGATCCAGCCCCAAAGTGTAATAGATAGACTTTTTTCCTGATATTTTTCCGAAGACAATGCCGAAAACTGCAACTCGATCAGTTCATCAGAAAAAAATTTCTGATTTATTGTCTAACTTGCCTGGTCTACTACAACTCTCCAAGAAACTGTTACCATTAAAAACACAGCTACTACAGAATTAATAATCAAATTCAAAGTAAGTACCATAGACCTTATAAACTACTAGTTACTAGTTTATTTACTAGGTCTATGGTAAGTACAGAATAGAGTATTAGGTTTGAGAATGTTTCGTAATCTGGACGGGGTGTTTGCCACTTTTACAGATATTACCGTAAGATGAAATAATGTGACGGACAAAATTTAGGAAAAAATCAATTTTGACCCATATTTGGGCCAGTTTTCTCCCAAGTAGTGGATTTTCTGAGAATTATCGAGGTAAATTTTACAAACAAGTTTTAACCCATATTTAGATTAATTTTCACAAAAAAAAGTTCACTTTTCTTCGAAGTACAATTTTTTATATGCAAACATCCCATTATTCGTGGTTAGGTAAGTAATCAGCATTTCTTTTAGTCATGTAACCATCTTCCATCTTCAACAATAAAGAAATTAGCGATAATACTGCTTAAATTTCAAATAACCTTAATAAACGTAAATTAAAATAATATGTATATAGAAATCAGAAGCATGAGTGAAATTTATTTGTCTATTGCAGTAATTTGCCAACACTCATTGATAACAAAACAAACGATAAAATTTGATTACGACTTAGATAACAGAAAATGACGGCGAAACTATATAATTTGTTTCGAGATAAACATGAGTACCTGTTTCTATAACAATATAGTACGGTTATCGTCACTTTTCAGTGACAGCATGTGTTGCAAACGACCAGAAGCCGAATGAAAAATGTTCATCCTAAACCGTAGGAACTTTTTAAAGCGAATTTTATCGTATGTGCCATGGAAAGAGACGAGAACGATCAGTAATCTGCCCCTTTTCGCAAATGCGGTCAACTTTTCAGACAGAACAGCACTATATGACGGAGCTGGTAGTTACACTTTCGGCAACATATTTGCGAGAGCCGCAGAGCTCTCGTCTTCTATATCTAGTAGGCTGAGTGGGAAAACAAACGAAAGGGTTTTGTTTCTGTGCTCTAACGACGTCAATTACGTCATCACTTTGTGGGCCATATGGATGTCGGGCCAAATAGGTAAATATTTGATATTCGTTTACAGCGCGATTGTAAGCGTTTGGCATGGATGTAAAAATAAATAGCTGTATATACAAATTTCAGCTGTCCCTCTAAGCCCGTTACACCCTGTCAAAATTCTTCAATATTACGCGCAGGATACCGGCTGTAAACTATTGATCACGGCCCCACAACACCAGGAGGTAATGAGGAAAATATCCAAAACAACTAGCACGAATTTGTACGTCATCGAGGAAGGATTACAAAAATTTGCGGGATTGAATACTACAACTCCTGAAGATCTTCGGGGCAAATTACCGTCAGATTTTAAGGAAAATAGCAATGCCCTTATCTTGTACACCAGTGGAACCACGGGAAATCCAAAAGGTAAGAAAATTGAGTCCTCAGATTGCTACTTAGAATTTTATTTCATCCAACAGGCGTTGTACTGTCCCACAAAAATCTTCTGGTGCAAACCAACACCCTTCTCCAAGCATGGAAGTGGTCATCCGAAGATGTCATACTACACACCTTACCCCTGCACCACGTTCATGGCACCGTTAACGCACTATTTTGTCCCCTCCAGATCGGAGCAAGAACTATAATGCTTCCTAAATTTTCCACCGAAGAAGTATGGTCCCACCTTTTGGGCACCAACGAAACTTTAAGTAACGTGGATGTTTCCGTGTTCATGGCAGTACCGACCATCTATTCCAAACTTATAGATTACTACGAAAAAAACTTAAAAGGCAAAAAAGAAGACGTTAGGAATCGCCTGAAAAGTAAAGTTAGGCTTATGGTGAGCGGCAGCGCACCCCTACCTGTGCCTCTGTACGAAAAATGGTTGGAAATATCAGGCCATAGACTGCTGGAGAGGTACGGAATGACAGAAATAGGCATGGCTCTTTCCAACGAGTACGATTCAGACAGAGCACCAGGTTACGTTGGTGTGCCTTTGCCTGGTGTCTCCGTTAGATTGTCGGAAACAACAAACGACATCCACAACACGCTTCTAGAATGCAAAAATGAAAGTGGAACCATCAGTTTTAATAAAAAAGCAAATAAAAACACACAAGGAGAACTACTAGTCAAAGGAGGGGGCGTCTTCAAAGAATACTTCAACAAACCCGAGGCCACAAGGAAAGAATTTACTGAAGACGGCTGGTTCAAAACTGGGGACATGTGCGAGTACGTCCCAGAGAAAAATAAATTCAGGATTTTGGGGAGGACTAGCGTGGACATTATCAAATCTGGAGGGTACAAAATCAGTGCGTTGCAAATCGAAACCGTACTTCTAGCTCATCCGGATATTAGAGAGTGTGCCGTGCTCGGAATCAAAGATGAGGTGTGGGGGGAGAAAATAGCTGCCGTGGTGGTCCTCAGAAATGGGGCCGAGGTCTCTCTAGACAAGCTAAGGGATTGGGCCAGTGATAAGATGCCGAAATACGCGTTACCTTCGGAATTGAAAGTTGTGGAAGACATACCGAAAAACGCGATGGGCAAAGTGAACAAAAAGGAGCTAGCGAAGAGTACTTTTTGATAAATTTTATGTTCCACTTCAGAAGATGTGCCAGCTATTAAAAGTATAAAGGCTAAAAAAATATGTAAAATGTAAGGTCACAATGTTAAGTTACAAACAAAAGTATAAATAAAATTGGGCTGACGATATGTAGCACATTCCTTAAAATGTCCAACATAAACTTAATGTTTGAGATTAAAACTTTGTGAATATTTAACAAATAGCCCGGTCAAAATAGACATTTCAAATAACGAAAATTCCGACAGAGCTAAATTTTGGTGGAGACCTTGGGTACACCATTAGAAATAAAGTGTCAAAAGTCCCCATCGATCCCATGTGTGCTAAAAAAGTTATTCGGGGTCAAAAGTCAAAATTTAAGGTTTTTTGGATTTTTTTCGAAAACGGTAAGTTTTATCAAAAAAGTAGCCCTGACAAAAATTATAGATCTTAAAATTATCTACAAAAATGGTCCTTGTACTTTTTTTCTAAGAACCACCATTCCCGAGATATCGCGATTCTAAAAGTTGAAGGAGTCACATTCTACATGATGCACACATTTCCACACCACCTGTGAGGTATTGTACTTTGACGCGTTTTTAACATGGTTTCCCCGATAGGCCTACTCCACGAACTGTTATGACGGAATTTTCAAGGACAATACTCTTTTAACTGTATGATGATTATTGATATTGGTTATTGACTTTAACTGTAGTTCTGATTCCTTTTGATATTTTAATCTGATTCAAAGTCGACTTCAACAGTCATGTCTTCTTCGATTTCTTCTTCTTCTTCCTTTTCTTCTTGCTGGATGTTCGTAAATTGTTCAAATGAAGATGAATCAGCTGTCTCTTCATCGAAATCACATGAATCTTCATCTGTTGTATTCAATTAGACATTTGAGCAAGACTGGCTTTGGAAATTAGTACACGCTGAAGAACACAGTAACCCTACTCTTCTACAAGTTCTACAGCCACATTTAGCACTACAACCTTTTTTGCAATTGCAAAAAATAGTGTTTAGGAGTTTTTCCAGAGCAGGTGGAAGTAAAGTTTGAATCCGTTCCAAAGTATTATCTGTTAATTTCCAACCCCAGTCTTCTGGGTTCAGTTGATTGTCTAGCCATGTCTGAACTTGATAGTATTCTCGATACAATTGTTGATTAGCAGAAGCCGATGTTGGAGGAAGACAAGATAGTTGTACTTGTTTCTTATTTCGTGTATTTTTTACAGAAGTTAAATATCTATATTTATCTATACAATCAATTTTTTTTGGAGCTCCTTAACAGCAAGGAGAAAGCGAATTCCTTTTGTGATTATTGTTTGAGGTGAAGAATCAATTTCTACAATCAATCAAATCTTTTTTGCAAATAATTTTAATACTGATATTTTACCCCTTCTAAACATTGCTGATGTAGTATCGCAGCCGGTTATCGCATGTAAAAATAAGATATGGTTTTGGCATTTTGGATAAGCAGATAAACTTTTTGAAGAATATATTTCTGTTCGCTGTTGAGCCTTTCCAGGTTTTAAGAAGTATATAATTTTATCAACTGGAGTCCTTGCAGTGAGTAGTGAGTAGTATTAATAAGTCAACATCTTCACCAACTACAGTAGTTGTGTTTGTTGCATTAAATTATTCTATTGTTGTTTCAATTATAAGGACATCTGTGTCATTTTGATTAAGGGACTGAGTTTCTTTTGGGTGTATATTCTCAGAATAGTATAGTTTATACATACAAGAGACACAAATAGGCATTTTTACTTGTATTAAGTGACTGACTATGTATATACGTGGCATATATGTGCATATCATGTAGAACGTGACTCTTCAACTTTTAGAATCGCGATCTCAGGAATGGTTGTTCCCATTTGATTGTGACCATTTTTGTAGATAATTTTCAGATCTATAATTTTTGTCTGAACTACTTTTTTGATAAAACTTACCGTTTTCGAAAAAAATCCAAAAAACCTGAAATTTTGAATTTTGACCCCAAATAACTTTTTTAGCACACATGGGATCGGTGGGGACTTTTGACACTTTATTTCTAACGGTGTACCCAAAGTCTCCACCAAAATTTAGCTCTGTCGGAATTTTCGTTATTTGACCATTATTTTTATGACTAATTTGACCGGACTAAAAAGGTTATATGTATAAATAAATCATGAAGATGTAAGAAAAACTGCAAACTAATTACCTAATAATTTATTTTTCCAGAACAAAAGTAACAAATACTTACTTCTACGAAAAATGGATATGTTCAAAATTAAATGCTTAAAATAAAAAAAAACAAATGCAATAAATAATTGAAATAAACATTCTTTTACAATTTGGTCAGTAAAAGACCTAGAGAAGCGTCCGTATACTCAAGAAACGCCACTGAACTCAAAAGTTGCAAAATAAAATAACAGAAATTTTTTATGTAGCCTGTTATTTAAAATAAAACCTATTAAACAAATATCTTATTTATACTATTACAATGCAATTTAAGAGAACATATACGAGGCACATTATAGAAAAATAAAGTAATAAATTTTACCTAGCAAAAATAGTATAAAGGTAGGTATACAACTCGAAAAATAAATATATGTTTAAAATTCACTAGACCCTGAACTTATATTAATAATAGTTTCTATTTGTATTTAACGGCAAAATTTGGTGTAAATATGTCGGTTTCACTATTAAAGTACCAAAGCTGACATTTCACCAGTTTATTAAAATAGGTATATGTAAAAACTATGTATAAAGAAATACCTGAATTTAAGAATAATCACGTCATTTAATACTGTCCAAATTAATTAAGGTGAAAACGTATTTTTAATCATCTTCGTCATCATCTTCCTCACCATCTTTATCAGCAACTCCCTGTTGCGTTTTCCACGACAAGTATGCGTTCCAAATCAATGCCACAATTTGAGTGAAAAGAACCTGGAACATCAATGGCACCATATAAAAGTTGACCAGCTGCACCGTCGGCCACAACTTGTAATTGCTAATTAGAATATCTTTGTACTTGCAGCTCAATTCCTTCTTGATAAAATCCAGGTCTTTCCCCTGCATGCTGTTCAGCAGGGCGATAAAAACAGCCAAGAAAGTTGGCGCGAATATCAGTTGGTCCAGTGCCATCTTTTTGAGAGCCGCCGATTTACCGCGATCGGTGATCAACCTCGACAGGAGTTTGTACCACACTGTCACCGCCGGGCCCTGAAGTCCAATAATAAATATATCTGATTTGTCCAAGTAAGTAAAATTACACTTACCACCACCACGGTACCCAGAGCAAAAAATTGAGCGGTCCGGAGGGAATTTAATTCGCACCTTTTTTCGATGATTTTTTGAGCTATGACGTCCCCGGATGCCATCAAAAGGCCAGTTTGAATCGACTGTGTTATAATGGGATGCTTGCATAACATATATCTGTAAATTCTTCCGATTTTAGCCAATTTATTCATTCTGCGAGAATATCACTGCGAATTTAGATCATGTCCGAAGTTTTTTATTTTTGAGGTTAGCTTATGATTGTCACAAAATCGCGTTAAAGTGTTACCTTATCACACACATACGTCTAGATACGATTAGAACTTATTTTAACACACGAGAGAGGATAGACGATATACGTATGTCGCGTATTACTTCATTTAATGCGGGAAATTCAAAATTAGCACGTTTTTCTTGTTTTCACACAACTAACTATATATACTATTATTATTTATAAAAATAACTGTATTGCGTATTAAAACATAATTTAATAAACTAACTTTGCAATTCTCAACTAACATCAATGTTTTTCATGTTTCTCTTACATGTATGTCATCGATGAAAATGTCAAACTCACAAAACCAAATCACTAAATTATTAAAGTAAATAAATAACAAGAACTAGAAAAAATATTTCAGGGGAACTGGAATTTGTCATATGTGATGTTGAGATCCCTTAATCCTAGATTCTTGAGGAACCTAACAAAGTACTTTCGAAAGAGAAACATTAACGCAACAATATATCACACGAAACCCTTTATTTTGGCAAGAGCTAAAGTACTGATAGGCTCCCAACTGTGCTGTGTTGCCCTTAAAAGTGAAGAAAGGACTAAAATTAACGTGGAAGATGGCCTAAGAGAAGCCTGCGCAGAAGGAGACGTAGCCATCGTTGTGCTGATGGATACACTTAAGGACTTTGTTTTAGTTGTATGTCAAGAGTACCGTAGCTGCCTCACGAAGCAAATTGAGATTACAGAAACTGCCTCAAAAATTGGACCTCTCTCGGAGTTTTGGGATGAACTCCCGCCCTACAGAACACTGGCAGCTGAGTTAAGTAAGGAACTAGACGATTATATGAGCGTATTTAACACCATAGGGCAAATGATGACCGATGATTCCTTGGTGTCTTTTGTGACAGGAACGACAGACAAATTAGACTTAGTCGCTACAAAATACCAGGAGTTAAACACTTTACTACAGAAAGAGTTTGAGCAGAATAGGGAAATAGAATTGGAACTGTTGAGAATTAACCGTAATTCCATTTTAAACAGTGTGAATTAAGACCGATGTAATAGAATTTGCAAATAAATTAGTGATTTAAAGAACAAAACAAATTTTATTACTTTTTAAATGAGTGTTATTTTCAGGGACAATTCGAATATGAGTTTACAGAAAGGGAACACGTCTAGGACACGACCTCAAAAGCATAAAAACAAAAGCGTGTTTAAAAACAATCTTCACGATACTAGCCAACGCACGAAACTGGTAAATAGCATCCAAGTCAGTAGCGTTTGTGTTCGATGCAAAGAAATTATAGAATGGAAAATTAAATACAAGAAATACAAACCGCTAACGCAACCAAAGACTTGTGTGAAGTGTGGACAAAAGAGTGTTAAGCAAGCTTATCATGTTATGTGCGGAGATTGTGGAAAAACTTTAGGATTATGTACTAAGTGTTGCCAAAATAAAGACGTTGTACAAGCGGAACCAAGCGAAAAAGAACAGGTAAAATTATAAGTTTCTAAAAATTGTACACTTTACTGTATTCATTTGTTTTTTCATTTTAGATAAAGTTGGATAATGAACTGAAAGCTTTAATACAAGCTCTACCCGAAAGAAAACGAAGAACTTTCTTCAGATACATGGAGAAAAAATCAAAAGAAGGTAAAAATGATTCAGCTCAAGAAAATGAAAAAGACGAGCTGATGCACAAATTAAACTCTCTCAAACTGAATGACATGGATGATTTTAGTGATTCAGATTTTGATGATTCTGAAGATGAAAAATAAAGTGTATAGTACTTTTTATTGTGCATCTAAATCATGTAAAAAATAAGCAATAAATTTATAAAACAAACAGTGAATATACTTTAATTTCATAAATTTTTTTAAGAAGACTTCATGTGTCTGCTTTTTTCACTTCACTACAAAAAGATTTTAATTAAAAGAAAAGTTTTGAATTCAAAATTCAATTCTTAACAGCGTCCATAAAAGTATGCAACTAACAGAACAGGACTTCAATTGTTGATATTTTGCAGACGCCAGCGCCACCTACAAAACAACTTGTCCGTGAAAAGTTCATTTTCATTTCAGTGATTGATTATTTCTGAGGATAAATTTATTTTGGTACTGATTAAAAATTTAGATAAAAGTAAACCTTCATTTATCAAATTATTATTGAACTTTTATAATATAAAAAAAGTAAGGTCTCAATTGCTAGCTTTTCATTGAATACAGCAATCGGTCAATAAAATAACATGAGCATTCTGTTATTTCTGTTTACAATGCGAATTCGTTGGTTTATGGTTTGAGCTGAGCAGTGAGCTGTCTAAAAGTTGACACTTGACAGTAATTTATAAATACATTTCATACACATTTGAGGGAAGTAAAATTTAAAAACCAGATACAATGAGTGCCTCAAAAGACGGAATGGCGATGGAAGTAGAAACCGCTTCCATTGCAGAAAGTGGCAAATCTTCTATGGACATCACAACAGACCCTGGCAAAAATGTCATGGCATCTGGAGCTGTTGGCTCAATTACTTGTTCCCTGCACCCCCTTGTTATTATGAATGTCTCTGAACATTGGACTAGAGAAAGGGCTCAAGAGGGTGCCGTTCAGCAAGGTAAAAACCAATTAATTACAGTGCAACTGAGATTTTAACCTAAGATTTTAGTGATAGGAGCACTAATCGGCAAACAAAAAGGAAGAAACATCGAAATCATGAATTCATTTGAATTAGTATTTACAGTTATTGGAGGTGATATAGTAATCGATAGGGATTATTACAACATGAAAGAAGAACAGTGTATGTATATAGAAAATTGTTTAAAAGCACTTACAAACTACTTTTTATTTTAGTCAAACAAGTATTTAGTGATATGGACTTCATTGGATGGTATACAACAGGCGACACCCCTAGTTCAACAGATATAAAAGTACATAAGCAAATCTGTGAAATCAATGAATCTCCGATTTTGTTAAAGTTAAATCCTTACGATAAAAATATAGAGGTACTGAGTAACGACTATTTAAAAATACATAACATTAACCTGGTAATGATTTTCAGCATTTACCGGTTAATTTATACGAGTCTGTGATAGATTTAGTGAGTGGCGAGGCCACAATGTTGTTCGTTCCTCTAACCTACACTCTAGCCACCGAAGAAGCCGAACGTATCGGGGTGGAC
Source organism: Anoplophora glabripennis (assembly GCF_000390285.2). Lineage (NCBI taxonomy): Eukaryota > Metazoa > Arthropoda > Insecta > Coleoptera > Cerambycidae > Anoplophora > Anoplophora glabripennis. The sequence continues at coordinate 1,363,053 of NW_019416401.1, read as the reverse complement.
CATGTTGCGAGGATGACCTCCACCGATTCCGGAGAGAGTTCTTTGGTTGCGGAACATTTAACTGCCCAGTACAGTGCTATTAAGATGTTGCACTCGAGAGTGCGCCTCGTTTTGGAATACATGAAGGCAGTACAAAACGGGCAGCTGCCCAGGAACCACGAAATACTTAGAGAGGCTTACTCTTTGTGCCACCGGCTGCCGGTCATCCACGGGTCACGGTTCAGGCAAGATTTCTATAACGTAAGTGTTACCTACATTTGATAAATGCGTATTGTGAGTTTCCGGTTTGTTTTTTATGCGTATTTCAGAACAATGTAGAGCATCACAAAATAAGGTTTTTCGTGTGAACTATTATGAGTCTGTTGGATGGGTTAGACCCATTGTTCATTTGATAATCTGTTGCTCTTAAATTTTATGCTACATTATTCTGGAACACCCTGTATACAGGATGTGGCGTTTATAGTGAATAAAAATTAAAATACGGTTTCCTAAGTTTTATCAAGAAAGTTAATGGGTCGATCCTGCGTTTCTCTGTAAATTTATAATTCTGTAAGCTACTTTTAAAGTTTACGAAACTTTCAGAATATGTAGTTCTTGGCGAGTAGAATAAGTGCATTTTTGTAAAATTGTCAAAATATTTAACAATTTTTGCAAAAATTGAGTTTTTCGAAAAAAAAGACATTTTTTTCAAGTTTCAATAAATCATACAGTAATGCACTTACATGATCCATCTTGGGCTTAAAATTTTCTCTAAGTGTTGTACTTTCCTGTGCAGATTGTGCGTGTATTGCAAAATGATTGGAATTATGCGAAAAATCTACGGAAATTTTGACTTCTTCGGGTCAAAAAATGTAGACTTCTTTCGGGTCAAAAAATGTAGACCTTTTTCTTATCGTTGAAATTTAATCGGAATGACATTATTACCATTTCAAAGTCAACATTTTTTTACAAATTTAACAAAATGTCTTACGACCAACAGGAGCCGAGAAAACTTTTTTTTTTCAAAAAATCGCTATGATCTCATTTATCAATATTAAGGTCTGAAATTTACACACGTTGTAATTTAATACTTTTACTTCATTATAAAAAATAGTCCGCAATGATTGACCCCCTTTTTTAACTGTAAATTTTGGGCCCCATAAAATACTTGCTCCGCTTGACACGATGTCTCAAAAACTGCAGTTTTTTTCTTCAATATCTGAGCAACTGTTCAAAATTGAGCAGGCATGCCAAGCACTAACTGAAAACGTTGAGTCACAGACTTTCTCTCCTTCCCCATCACGCGCATCGTGTCTAACAGAGGCCCAACAAGATTAAGTTTACTGTAAAAAAAGGGGGTCAATCATTGCGGACTATTTTTTATATTGAAGTAAAAGTGTTTAACTACATATGTAAAGAGTGACCGCAAAAAAGCCATCTTTCCGCCTGTTTTTGAGACTTTGACAGAGGCGACAGGGAAAGTCCTAAAAATATTCTAAAAATATCCAGATGCTCGTCATGACAAATGAAAATGAGCATCACTTTCAGTTTTTCGAAAATTTTCGAAAATCACCCTTATTTAGGGGTTGAAATGACAAAAAAAGTGAACAAATTAAGAATCATTAACAGTTGTAAAACCCCAAATATTTCTATGTTATCAAAATAATATTATGAACGTGAAAATATCTAATTTCGCATTTGATACGGTCTTGTCCGGATTGAAAATCAACCCTTAATATCCCTAAAGGGGTGAAATCACCCCCTAAACGCCTAAAAATGCAAAAAATATATTAAAAGTTAAAAATTTTTACACTTTTAGGCATTTAGGGGATGATTTCACCTCTAGGGATATTAAGGGTTGATTTTCAATCCGGACAAGACCGTATCAAACACGAAATTAGATATTTTCATGTTCATAATATTATTTTGTTAACAACATAGAAATATTTGGGGTTTTACAACTGTTGATGATTCTTAATTTGTTCACTTTTTTTGTCTTTTCAACCCCTAAATAAGGGTTATTTTCCAAAAATTTCGAAAAACTGAAAGTGATGCTCATTTTCATTTTTCATGACGAGTTTTTGGATATTTTTAGAATATTTTTAGAATTTTTCCTGTCGCCTCTGTCAAAGTCTCAAAAACAGGCGGATTTTGCGGTCACTCTTTCAGACCTTAATATTAATAAATAAGGCCGTAGCGATTTTTAAAAAAAATTTTCGGCTCTTGTTGGTCGTAGGACATCTTTTTTAAATTTGTGAAAAAAATGTTAGCTTTCAACTGGCAATAATACCATTCCGATTAAATTTCAACGATAAGAAAATGATATATATTTTTCGACCCGAAAAATTAAGTCAAAATTTCTGTAGATTTTTCGCATATTTCCAATTATTTTGCAATATGCGCACAATTTGCACAGGAAAGTACAACTCTTATAAAAAATTTTAAGTCCAATATAGGCATCGTAAATGCATTACTGTATGATTTGTTGAAATTTGATTTTTTTTTCGAAAAACTCAATTTTTTCAAAAACTCAAATATTTTGCAATTTTACAAAAATGCAATTGTCATATTTGCCAGGGACTACATGTTCTGAAAGTTTTGTAAAAAAATATTTTTCTGTTTTAAAGATAAAATTTAAAAAAAATGCAATTTAAGCCATTTTTTTACAATAATTAATACATTTGTTTATCAATTGACATCGGGTTGGACTCAACATTTTTGCTAAAAAAGTTTTTTGTCTAAAATATATTTTTTAAGTATTTAGCTTTCTTTTAATGAAAAAAATTGTTTTTTGCGACCTTTGAACGCCATTTTGAAAATTAATCCCTAACATTCAGCTGGGGTAAAGTAGTTGATTCAATTCCACAGAAGTTTTTCTAATTTTAACGTGTCTTTGTTTATTGAACTAAATTTTGTCAAAAAAACTAGGTATGTTCGATAATTTAACTGGCCTATAAACCCCACAGAAGGCTTTTATGAAACTGTTACACATGAATTAATCATAATTATCGAGTATTTTTTACAAAATTCTCGACAAAACAGGAAAGGTACATTCTGATGCCCATGTTTTCCGAGATCTTTCTCTGTGAAAAATTAAAAGAATGCTTGTATTTCAACATTTTTAGTTTTCTTATTCCATTATTGTCTTACTAAAAGTGCAATTTCTTGTCTATAAGACGCCAGTCTCAAACTAATTCAAACAAATACAGTATAAATTTTTGTAATATTTTTTTAAACATTATCGAATGAACTCGATCAAAGTTCTTCGATACCAAAAACTTAGGTATGTAAAAGATATTTAACCCCACAGACAAGACTCCTAACTGCTGTTATATGGAATATATTTACATGATTGTAAATTTTGTAGTTCTGGAATTGTCCCTGTAACAATGCTACTTACAGAGATACAAATGAACTACTGCAACTTCACTTCGCTGAATTTATGGTCGACCTGACCTTAAAAATTACTTTACCTGCAAATATTATTTTTAATTTAAATGAAATTAAAACATTAATTACACTTTAGTGTGTCATGCTCGAGGTCATGCTTTATTCACAAAATTTCTGCAGGTGCGAGAAGCTGATGCTCCTTACGTCTGCGTGATGAATTGGCACAGAAGTGATATTTATTTTATTCGCTAAAATACCACACCCTGTATAAGACAAACATTGGTGCATTGTTAGAATTTGAAGAAAGTGTTGCTGATTCTATAGGCACTTATTGCTGCATTTTTTTAATAGCTCTCTCGCTGCATATGCTTCTCTATTTCCCTGTTAGACAAATCGGACATTTTGTACTAAATAAATGTTCGTTTTGTAGCAATGCAACGACGTGGGGCTGATGACCTACCTGGGGACACTCACGAAGGGCTGCAACGACCTCAATCAGTTCGTAAATAAATTCAACATTTTGTACGACAGGCAAGGACTGGGGAGGAGGATGAGGGGCATATTCTTTTAAGTTGCACTAGTTCATTGTTCACGTGTTTATTAAAATCTGTAATAGTAGTTATAAACAATCCTCCATTACAAGATGTCTTTTTGCGTTATCAAAATTTTATATAAAACGGTTTGTATAACAGGAAGACTGTACAAATCCCATATATTTGGCACTACAGAACTGCTGCTTCTGCTTCAACGGTGATTTTTTCAAAAACAAGTTCTTGTATCCTAATAGCGATACAAAAATACTTACTTTTATATTAAACAGTTTATAGTGGCACATTTTTTTTGTAATCATCGCATTGTTACAGTTATGCTATTATTTTTTTGTTCGTTTATTAACTTAAAAAGTAATGATGATTTGGGTGTAAACATCGATTAAAATACGGGGTGTTTGGAAACGAGTGAGTCGTACTTCAAGGCTAGCTTCTCAGATGAAATTAAATCGAGTCCATTCAACTTGCAGTGAAAATTTAGCAAACGTACAAATTTATCAAAAAGGGTGAAGTTTAGTGAGGTTAAGATACCTTCAAATCTTTTAAACTAGTGATTTTGTGCGAAAGAACTACTCTGCTGGCTACGGCCCTGTACAACATTGAATTGCACCTACAATTTCTAGGAAGTAGCTAAAATAGTTAGTCAGCAGTATTGTCAGACATAAACAGGTTTGTGATTTCGAAATTATTAGCTCTCATCAGCATACCATAAACGAGAAATAATAAATTCGAAACCGGTCTATATCTGCTGCTTTTTCTTCAATGCTGGACGAGGCTGTAGCCTGCAGAGTGGTTGTTTCCCCCAATACAGGGTGATTCACAAATGGTGACCAAAAATTTATCCTCGTATTCTTTGGTGAATTTTAAGGGGTCTTTCCTACAAAGTTTTTATCTAGGACGCTTCGTTAAAAAGATACAGGGTGTTAAACTTCCAAAAATATTTTTAATTTTTTTAAATAAAAAAGTAGTAAGTGAAATAATTTGAAATTGGGCAAATGTATTTATGTAAACATTATCCCAAATCTGAGGGCTTTTCCTAAAATTTACATGCTCCAGTGGCAGAGTTACAGGGTATCGGTGGCATATTTTTCTAAATAAAATAGTACACTACTGCTTTACGGTAACAACCATGATATTTCCGGATTCGTCTTCCAATTTTCTACAAATTATGACTTATGTTTTTTGAAAAAAAGCCTGATTTTCGAAAAAACTAACTGAGAACACACTTCTATATTCGATTATAATGCTTTTCAAAATTACATAATAAGCTGCGTTAGCAATTTTGACATTCTGAGCAGTTAGAAGAAAGAATAAATAATGCTTTTCATCAGATTCAAGCAAGAATAAATTTCGAACAAATTACATTTTCGTTACTAAAAAGATCTCGGGCCTGTGTTCGTAGAAATGGAGATATTTTTAAGCATTTACTGAAATAAAATCATTAAAATTATGACTAATGTTATTAATTTCTTTATTCAAATAAATAACCGAATGGTTAGTGTCGTTATTTAAGTAAGTGTTTTCAGTTGGTTTTTAAAGTTTTACTCGAAAATCGGGCTTTTTCGAAAAACAAAAGAGTAGTAATTTGTAGAAAATTGAAAGACGAATCCGAAAATATCATGGTTGTTACCGTAAAGCAGTGGTGTACTATTTTATTTGGAAAAATATGCCACCGATACCCTGTATCTCCGCCACTGGGGCATGTAAATTTTAGGAGAAGCCCTCAGATTTTGTGCCCAATTTCAAATTATTTCACTTATTAGTTTTTAAATTATTTAAAATAATAATAATAATAAATTATTATTAAAAATGAAAAACATTTTTTTGAAGTTTTAACACCCTGTATCTTTTTAACGTAGCGTCCTAGATAAAAACTTTATAGGAAAGACCCCTTAAAGTTCACCAAAGAATATGAGGTTTCATTTTTGTTCACCATATGTGAATCACCCTGTATAATAATTAATTAAAAAGCTTATTTCGTCTAGTGCAACACTAGTCGTGCTTTTATAGTACTTACAGATTAGTAGGTTACTATCTGCCAGTAGGTACGAAGCAGTGGGTAACGACAGTAAATAAACTGACAACACAATATCCAAGTTTTTAACAAAAAAATTATGTAATGTTTTTCTCCAGGTACCCTAAAAACCTTCTCATACTAAATTTTATTAATTTAAAAAATGAAAAAAAAAACATTTGAAGCACCGGCTTTTTAAGGAAGGAAGATTGTCTAAAGTCTATTTTCAGTCAACAAAGCTATCCTTGAAGTGTTCATTCATTGTCAAATACTGCGTACACCCCAAAACACTAACTGAAACGTTTTGAGCAAATTTTAGAAGAAGCGTTCTTGTTTTTTACAATTTTCTCACTCGGAATTTTCATTTTCATTTGTTAAATGCGTCACATTACTTCCTTAGTTAATTTTTTAATGAATATTGGTGTGCATTTCATAGATTAAAATCTGCAACGTGCTAGTCATTATTGCTTTGGAAAAAATGACACAAATAACAAAATTTGTCCTTGATTAAAAACAAACTTCTCGATTTATAGAAATTTGGGCATATTTAAAATAATCCTCTGTAAAATACACACCAGCAATATGTAACACTGTACTCGTAATGACTAGATGCTTGAAACCTCGCAAATATAAAAAAGCAACTATATCGTCCGCTCAACACCTATCAGTTCCTCGAACAAAGTCCCACTGAGTTCCTTCCCTTGCAACACGTGGCTGCAGTACCTCAAAGTCGCCTCAGCCAAGTCTTTAACGGTCCATTTCCTGTCGACCAGTATTCGACACACCGTGTCCAGCTTCACCAGCTGCTGGTGGCCGTAGGTGTAATAGGTTACAGAAGGGGCTCCCGCCACGCTCGCCGCCAGCCACTGTATTACCACTTTGAGTTGGACGTCGCCTTTTCTCGAAGAACCGCAGCCCCAGTTGCCCGTCGATATAGGCTTGAGACCGTTTTTCGATTTCTGTGTCGATATCTGGGATAACTGAAAGAAGACGGTCGTAAATTTGATGTTTGTGTTTGGCATATTAATTTTCGTATAAATTTCCAATTTCAATAGTTTCTAAATCTATGTTTATTATTATGAGGTCATAAGTTATTGACGCGATGTTCTGAGAAAAATGGTTTTATAAATGTTTTTTATGTTCAGATTTTCTGACTAGGATTCTTGGTGAAATTACTGTTTTTTTTTGTAAATGACGGAGTGTTTTCCTCAAAATTTAAGAATATTTTCTCATATAAACACTTGTCTTTGAAGCCTTCGTTTTTGATATACAGGGTGTTGTTTCCAAGTTGTCAAGAAAAAAAATTGCCTCTGAACAATTGAAAATATTGAAACAAATTTTTTTTTCTATAAACATGAATAAAAATGGCATTTAACACAAAAAAAAAAATAATTTTTAGCTCAACTAAGTGATGTAGATGAGGTACGGTAGTTACGGTATGATGGTTTTTTGGGTTGTTATGCCATAGCCCGTGTCGCTGCCAGTTATAGAATTATCTTTCACTTTCTTAACCTTAGCCACGAATCTTTGACTTACCCTTGTTATTGTCGGACTAGTTTCTGTGAGGGCGAACCACCTATTAGAACTTTTCGTCCACCCTGATGTTCTCTTTGGGAAAATATACAGGGTGTTTGTAAATAAGTGCAAAATATTTTAGGGGGATGTTGCCGAAGTTATTTTGTGAAAAAAAGTTCATATAAACGTAGGTCGAAATATGCTTTATTCCCGAGATACAAAGTGTTTAAATTTTAATTTTCTATTTATTTTTTTTTTAATTATTTCAGTTTTAACGATATTGACTTGAAATTTGAAAAACGCTTTGGAAGGATAAATGTGCATTTTTTGGGGTGATCCGAATATTTCTACTTGCACCAGTGGCGGTCACGCGAGAATGCCACAACCTTTTTTAATTAAAAAAATGGTACCCCACTAATATATCCCATTCCCATCCCATTTTTATAGAAATCTGCCATCAATTCTGAATGAAATTGGTCACTTCAATTTTTTTCGTAGGATGCGCCGTTTTTGAGGAAAAAATAAAACATTTTATTATAGGTTTTGTTAATCTTTTATTTAAAGGTGCTTGTTGAAATATTCGGATTACCCCAAAAAATGCATATTTATTCATCCAAAGCATTTTTCAAATTTCAAGTTAAAATCTTTTAAAACTGAAATAATTAATAAAAATAAATAAATATTTAAATTTAAACATTCTGTATCTCAGAAACGAAGCATATTTCGACCTACCTTTATATGAACTTTTTTCACAAAATAACTTCGGCCAACACCCCCTAAAATATTTCGCACTTATTTACAAACACCCTGATATTTTGCACATACAGGGTGTTTATTAAGTGCTTGTACAAACTTTAAAGGGTGAATCTTTAACTAATTTTAAGATAGAAAGTTCATATGTTCATAAGTTCTTGAGATATAGTGACCAAAAAAAATTTTTGTTTGGTATTTTAATTAATTTTTGTTAAGTAACATGGCGATTTGATGAAATTTGGGAAAATGGGAGTATTGATAATGAGAAACACAAATATTTACTTAGTTTTTTGTTTAATGTTAGAGGGCGCCACATTCAGTGTTGTACCTGGACTTAAATAACCATAACTTTTTTGTGTTGCACTGTATCTCATTTTTGACTAAACGCACCTATTCTCCATTCAATTTTACATACGAAAGGTACTCTTAGTATTTGTTGCTGAAAGCAGCCATTTCATAAAAAACAGGTTTAAAGTTAAACCCGCGGTAGAATTTTTGAAAAACAAGTGAAAAAATGTGTATTTTATTGATTATATATTGTAAGACTAAAGTACTGCTACAAATAAGTTAATAACATATTATTTACAATAATTGCTGAAACAAAAATTATTTTTGAACGCTCTATATCAAGAACCAAGCCATTGCAGACTCATGTTCATATGAACTTTTTACTTTAAAATTAGTAAAAGATTCACCCTTTAGAGTTTGTACAAGTATTTAATAAACACCCTGTATATTATGGATACCCTTTTCAAAATCTATCAGGGTCGACAACTTCTATTTTATTTTTTTATTCCCAAATTTCATCAAAATTGTTTGTGCCAAGATAGACCCCATACTTGCTCATTAAAATACGTAGGTATAACCATTTTTATTTTCATTTGCCACCAGTGACATTTTCCAGTGGTGTGCAATAATTTTTAATGAAAAGGTAATCAGTAGTTTGACCTTGAATTAATTTTTTCAGGTCTAATGTCATTTTATTAATATGTCGTGCATACAAAATTTTATTTCATTATCTCCAATTGTTCATAAAATATTCGGAGATGTAACAATTTTCTTTAAAACAAAACTACACCCTTTATTTTGAGAGCCTCAAAAACAAGTGTTTGTATAAAAAATATTTTTTAAAGTTAAAAATGCTATTCATTTTTTATACATTGCTGTGTATTTTGAAAATGTACAAAATAATTTCGTATTTATTGTGATACTGAAACATGCTGTCTTCATTGCATTCAAAATAGCATGCAATCCAAATAAGGAGGGGGATTTGGCCTGCCTTCACTTGGATTACAAAAAAAAAGACGTCAGTATGTGTCCCAATACTGTTACATTCCTTAGGTTGCGCTATTTCAAACATTTGGAATCAAAGAGAAGCTACGGGGCAGTTAGTATATCTCATCCTTAAACTGGCTCTGTATTCGTGCACGTCAGTGGAAGGTTATTTACAGGAGCAAAATCACACCTTAGCAGTTAGGTATAGTTTACCGGCTATTTACCTTTTCGACTTGTGGCAAACTGACATTTACAGAAATATCTTCCAAAGTTTGGATAATGGCCTCATTAACACAAGACAAGAACCAAGCTCTACGCTTTTTTGTTAGACTATTTCGATTTAAAGCGTCACTGTTTGTTAATGGAGGAGAAACGCTCTCAGCCGCTAAATCGGGCTCTACTGGCTCGTCACTCTGTTAACAACACTTTATTTCAGAATGCCATTTCCCCTAAGAAAATTAGATTCGGGCAAGGATTAATTCAAACTGGTATAATTTGAAAGGCGTTCGTTGTGACTTGAACTTTAGATTTTTTATGGACCCTTCTCACTAGTGTAAATTTCATCTTTAATTGAATGAATTACACACCATTCAAAGATTATATTTATTTCTACATTATATTTCCTAAATTTAAATAAAAGCCACATTTATCCCATTGCAATTTCTCTCAAGAACAAATCAAATTGAAGACAGACTTGTAGTTGTTAAGGAGGTTTATCGGGTACGGAGGTACGTCTAAAGTCTAACGAAAGATTCTGTAGATTCGCTAGTGACTAAAGTAGTAAGCTTTTAGATTTGGCAATGTTGCACTTGGCTGGCGCGCTCGGCTCGGCGTTCGCTCGCTCCCGTTCGATCATTCTGTTTGTTTGGACACCTGCGAATTTCAAATAATACGCTACGTCGAGACCGCAGCGTTGCCGCTATCACGCATATGGAGGATAAGTTAGTCAACGACAGAAGTTTGAAGGAGAATTATTATAAATTATGTATCTTACAAGCACCTAATCGATTTCTACAAGCTGTCATACGGTTCCTTAGATATCAGTTTCCTATTTATACAAGTTGCTGTGGAAACTGTTCGTCAATTGTTGCGCATTCTAAGTGGAAAGACCAAAAAAATCTGCATTCTCATAAGACTCTGTACTAAATCGTGTAAAGTTATTTTATTAATATCTCGTCTCTTAGGTATCCAAACTAGTCATAATTTTTTTTGAGGATAATAAGCTTATATTGATTTTTTTATGAATATTTGTTCGTCAATTCCAAATCAGATAAACCTCCTTAATTTGTCAAAATAACATTAATAAAGGCAATAACTTTTATTGTGAGAATTAAAATTCCTTCAGTGACGATAGTGAAAAGAGAGAATTAAAGTTCCTAGATATAGATAAGGCACCCCGATCAACTGCCATTTTGATCGGGGTGACCTCCTATCGTCATCCTTGAAAAACAAGTCTTAATTTTCAATGTGTTTCTATGCAGTCAATTAATTTTTATTATGCAATATAGAAATATTTTTATTTAAATGAACTACAATTACATTTGGATAATTTTATACAGGGTGATAGAAGTTTGACTGCATTAATTTTAACAGACGATAGAATACATTAAAATAAACAAAAAAACCTTCTTATGACACTCCTAAACTCAACCATTTCTGAAAAAAATATATATATAGATCTCCAATTTCATGTACAAAAGTTCAAATTAAGGAATATTGACATAACTGCGTGCATAGAATACCATAAAATGCAATGTTTATCACACGGATAATACGAGGTACTAAGCTGTCAATTAGTATTTGGAATTGGACCGTGTCTGAGTGTTTTTTGCGTACCACTATTTCTTTTTCTTGAGGTGTTTTCTAACGAGTGCGCGAAAATTGGATTCGAAGGTATCGTGCGTACATTGAAAAAGGTGTTGGACATTTTGAACTTATGTTGTAGTTTGTTTTGTACTTGTGCGTTTAAAAATGACGGAATTTTGCTTTTTGGTAAGGACTTAAATTATATTTAATTCGTATGATTATTTGGATGACGTGAATCTTTGGGTACTTTAATTACATATTTTTCGAATTCATAATTTGGTTAAAAGTCAAGTTCCTGTTTTAAGAGATTCGTGATTACTAAAATTCCAACTAAAATTTAACCACAACACTATTTTCGTACTACAAAATCTATACATTTTAATTTAAATATTTAAAAACTAGAAAGCATTGTCTTGAAATTTACTAAATGTTTCACAATAATAGTTGTTTACATTTTTTCCGTAGGACAAGTCTGCCGCATGCACACGTGGTATGCACCAGCTGTGTAGCCATGAAATAATGGCACTCAAACTTCTTACTTGTATATATGCCAAACCGCCATTTTGAGTCAAACAAGAACATTGATTGTTGTACTTGGTCAATCTAGGCACTTTAGGAAGAATTAAAATTCCTGGATAGTGATAACGTACCGCTATCAACTGTCGTTTTGGGGTAAAATCCCTATTGCTAACCTGGAAATATGTTTGAATTTTCAATAAATAATAAGTTTTAATAAATAGTACAAATTGACTTGTGTCAAACCGCCATTTTGGGGCAAACAAGAACATTGATTGCGGTATTTTAGTCAACCTAGAGATTTTAGGGAGAATAGGAAAAGGGAGACATCTATTGTTTTAATTTTGAATCACTCTCATAGAAAAACTTTTAGTCTTGTATTTGATTATGTTTATGCTTTTCTGGCAACATTCTTTAACTGTCTTGGAAAAAATATAAATAACAGCATTTTTTTAATATGGAAAACTGTAGCGAATCAAAAATAATCAATTTAACTGTCAATTTCATAATTTTTTTACTTTCCCAAGAAGCCATCATTTGATTGTCTGTAGTCTGTCAAAATTTTTTTAGAAAAGTACAAAAAACAGGTTTAAAGTGTAAGAATTTAAAATACTTCGCATTCTTAGAATTTTTAAATTTAAACTAATTTTGTAGGTTTCTACAGTTTATCTTGACAAAAAAATTGGAAGAAAATATAATTTAAGGAAAAATTTGTGAAAAAAGTCCATTAAGCAAAAAGTAGACGACTAAGTCAACTCCGTTTGAATTAATCCTTTTAATTGTGGAGGTCTTACTAATTTTCTTAGTAAATTGAACAGATGTTTTATTGTTATATATCCAAACTTAACCCCCCTCTCCCCAATTTAAAAACCTATTGAGCAAAATCACATGTTAAAGTAATACCTCTCGAGATCCTTAACTTACCAGTTGGGCTGCAAGTCGATGTTTCTGTCTAGCTAGTTCCAAGCTTAAGGATTTGGCACTCAAAACTAATTTGTTTTTCTTCGTACTGAACTCCTCCAAGTTTCCCGTACCCGAGTCACAACCTTCAGTCATAGGAACTTGGACCCCGGCGAACGACTCGCTAAGTGTGCGTTTCAAAATTGATCCTAAAAATGCATAATTCAATCATCTAACGATTATAGATCAACATAAAAAGTGAAGTTACGTTAAATCTGTCTTTATCACCTGAATCAAACTTTGACACTTTGTAACTTTCTTGTACCTGCAAATCGAACGACAGCCATTTCCCTCGCGTCCAACTCCCTCTTGGTGCCTTTGTCAGTTTCCAAAATGGGATGCTCCAGCCAACGAGAGAACTGCTCATACACCTCTTCTAATTCCGAACTAAAATTCAAACCTGTAAAATTTTTAAACATATGACGGAGGTTTCTACCTGTACTCGGTGCTGAAACTATATTCGGAGGATTTGTTAGACTCTTTCCTGCTTAGAGCACACTGTTTACTTTTAAATTTGTCTATCCAGAGTCTCTCTTTGTTCAGGGAATGCTCCAAGAACTCTTCGTCCAAAGAGTCCTCTTGTAGAGCAAATCCGGTGGATCCACCTCTTCTTACCCTATGGAAAACCTGTCATTAAAATTCCTACATATTTTGTGGAGTACTCTTGGAAAATACAAATTGTACAAAACTGAAATTCAGGTCCAAAATAGTAAAACAGTGAGTCAAAGTTTCACTACTTAATTAGATAAAATAATTTTGTATGTTCTCTGCGTGGAGATTGTATTGTGCTGTTCATTTTGCATAGTGTTCCAATAATATGTTTAGGCTGGGTGCTGGCACTTGTTCTATTGTTACAAGATTCTATTTCTATCTCCGCTTCCCATCGAATCTGGTGTAGTGACTATCATGGATAATGCTCCTTACCATAGTCGATGAATGGAAATATTGCCAACATATGCATGAAGAAAAAGAGAAATTACGGAGTGATTGAATGGAAAAGCAATTACACAAAACAAAAAAGCAAATAAATGACATAAGTGGTGGTTGAAATTACTGAATCTCGCAATATTACACTTTTTGGACTCGGTGTATACCTACTTTATATCTGGGTCGTGGATTCCAGATCCAGTCACTGATATCCCGACAGCATAGCTCTCTTCACTGGAAGTCACTGGGCTCTCCGATATCTCTCTCTTCAAGGCATCCTTCAACTTCTGAGCAAAAATATGCCTCCGTTCTGGAGACTCCAAATCTATGCTGTACCTCTTGTGAAAATTCTCGTCTTCGCTATCATCTTGACTAGTTTTGGCACTGTGGAACTCACTTTCCGAAGATTCGCAACTGGAGTATTCACTACTGTCATCTTCTAAAGGTCTCCTGGAGACTGGTAAACATTCCCCTGAAGAGCCCAAGACTATGAACCGACCCCTTCTGTTGTGGACGAGAGCTTCGTTGGTGACTTGGCCCCGTTTCTTTAGGTTGCGTTCCATTTCTAGCTTCACCCGGAGTCTACTGGTAGAGGTGTTGTTGTTGTCGCTTATTGGCGAAGCGGATCCGCTCTGGTTGGTGCTGCAGGACTGCTGGGTTATTATGGGGATGGTACTGGCGGGGTCTGATTGAGTGGATCCTGAATTTCATGAGTTAAGGTTAAATATTGTAAGAGAATCATCGGAAGCGGTTTATGTACTCACCTATCGATTCGCCGATGGGAGATAAACGCCTTCTGTGATTGTAGGTTGCTGTTAGAACAGGTTGGCCCTGATTCACGTTTTTTGTTTGTTTTTGTTGGAAACCTAAAAGACATTTGTTCAGTTCCCTTAATATGTTGTCTTCTTCGTACTGGCCAATCGGTAGTTTGGTGTAATCGTCCGCATCCATACAGCAGATCGTTTTCTGAAAAAAGTGTATTTAATTAGTCATGGAACTTTTCAGCAAAATTTTTTTTGTTACCTCTTTGGGCATTTCAAGTTTTTCCAAGTTCGCTCGGAACTTTGGATCGGAAATTCTCGAAATATGCCTGACGTTTTCAATTGTAAGGACTTCGTTGTCCTCTAAGGCCTCGACATTTAGCAGCACAGTCAGTAACTCTGGAGCGGTTACCAAACTTATGCATTCCTGGAAAGACAACCAAAACCGTCGTTTTGCTATTTTGAAAAATAACTAACGCAAAGAAATGTTGTTTATAAAGAAAGAGCAACTTTTACCTGAGTATAACCGTTAGTCAAAACACTTCCACCTATTTTGGCACTTGCGAAACATATTTGTAGGCACTCATCGTCAGATCTTTCCAACTTTCCATCGTGCTTTATTTTTAAGGTGCATAGAGGTAAACTACATTCTAACCAGTCTTCGATAGTCAGCCATTCTTTGCTACTCATCACCTAAAAGAAGAAAATGAGAAACAATAAATAAGATATTTCCAAAGTATTGCACTCTATGAAAATTGTCCATCCTAGTATATTTCCATATATGAAAAAAGTGCAAAAATAGAAGTTGTAGTATTTGTATTTTTTTAATGTATGAGTTGCAGAGACAATTAAACAAAACCGAAAAAAGTGATGTCTAGATTGAATAGAAAGTAAAAAAATTTAGGTCCAAATCACATTTATAAAGATACACACATATAAAGATATTTTCTCCATTTTTTTTTTTTTTCATTTTATAACTACTAACTGATTTATGAAATAGTTTTTTAACTGCCCTTTAAAAAATATAATATTTTAAAACATAATTTTCCAAATGAAAGATTTCATTTTTAATAGGAAAAGTAAGTATTAAATTATTACCTATTATATTTCAGAAGACGAGTTTAAATGATTTTTAGGTAGTTTATATTTATTTTGGGGTGAATTTCTTTGAATTTATTAAAAATATAAATATATTCAAAAATTCTTGTGATTTAAATATATATCTCGAGTAAGAAATATTAATAAAACTAAATATTTATAGATTATTCGAAACCCCTATTGCATTTATGTAGTTCATTAGTCTGTTTATTCAAATAGGTGTCGCCACATGCTAATGAGCTGTCACAGTTGTCTACTTTTAACAGAAATTTTCAAATGTGTTCTTTTTTATTTTGTATCTCTTTGGTTTTGGCTAAGGCTAAAATAGTAGCTATTAATTAGCTAAAATAAATAGTTATTATTTTTTGCTAAATCGGTAGGCAATATAATATGATGTCTACGCGTATGTGATGACGTCACTTGAGAGAAAGACTAATAAAATCGTGGATATGGAATGGAAATGCAACTTTCTGTCATTTTTCTAATAATCCAAAGCAGTTGCGGTCTAAACATCTCATAATTCATTTTATTACGCAAAATCGGTAACATTTCTCCAAACTTGACAAAATATTTATGTTTAGAAAAATATTGGAAACAATTTTTCATTGAAAAATTATTAATGCGCATGCATAACCTATATATCTTAGTAAGACTCAATTATTTGCATCACACAGATTTTATAATGTTAAAAAGTTGTTCAACTCTTACACCTTTCTCATTTATCTCGAATTATAACAGACAATTTTTGCGTGACCACTCTGTACTTAAGCAAAAATGAATTAAAATATTTATAGTTAACAGTGATGGACAAGTCATTGGCTTTTCAACTAAACCAATGAAATTTAATGTTTACATATCTTGATGTGCTGAAAATGTTTATGAGGTCATTACTTTCAAATGAAAAGAAAATAATGTATTCATTAGTTTGGTTTTTTTTATATAAATTATACATATACGGAATAAATTATGTGCAATAGAATGCAAAATTGTGTCCCTTAGACGCAAGTGTATGTAAGTTAATTGTTTTTTATGTAAGGATAAAAATAACTGGATCTTAATTGCGATCTATGGTCGGTAATCCGCAGAGAGCGGCTAAAAAAGTAATTTAGTGGAAAACTTGTACGCCTTTAACAGATGGAAAGATAACCTTGTCTTGTTTACGCAGGCATATTAAATTATAACTTTTAATTCAGGAAAAATATGCTAGTAGAGTTCCTAGAAAAAAGGAATGAGTATCCTTGTCAAAAAAATAAATTCAGCCGATATTCATATCCCTATGAAAACATTTCCAGGAAAAATAATAGTGGAATCGATTTACTAATAGGTGCGAAGATCATATCTAGGTCACTTTTCACTTTTATCCAACTGCGGGTCTAGAATACGCTTCTCCTTCTTTTTCCGTTTCTGTAAGTCGAAGTTAGCGCAGCAAAATCCAGAGACCTAGTAAAAAACACCTATCTCTACCTGCAGTTGTTTATGTGCTTTATAAATAGTCAACAACAGGAGTCGCACGACTTGTCGCCACGTGTGACATAAGCTTTAGGGCACAGAAAAGAAAATATTTTCTTTAAATAAACGTCAACTCACCTGTCGATAGATTTTCAATTTCCCATCAGAATTTTCATTGTTCTCCAGCCATTCGAAGTAGTACAGGAAACTCTTCAACTTGGACTTTTGCGCGTTGGTGTTCAGGTTTTTGAAAAAATAGGAGAAATTGAAATTTTGCAGTGTAGGATGAGTCTTATCGGTTCGTTTTGGAAATGTTGAGAAAAAGGCGTTCGCCAGCAAAGACGACACGAAAGAGTATTCTAACTCGGTACAGTCAGCTGAAAAAGTATTATAATCTGCATTTGTATAGACTTTTAGTGTGACGTCACATATTTAGGCAATCCGCAACAAATTGTCATAGTTGAAATTGTACAGACCGAATCTGACCCTTGTGTACTATTTACGTAAATACTATAAAAACGAACAACTTCAAATGAATATATTGAGAAGTATTTAAGAACACGTGTTTGGTAAAATAATACTAATGTGCTTAAAACTTACAAAAAACGATATAAAAAATATTCCTAAATTTAAATAAAGTAAAAATGTAACATTAGCCGTGTTATTCCTAATGCGCATGTCCGGAAAGAATAGCCTCATACGCATGTGATGTTATATCGCTGTCATCATTAGCGTATTTTCTCTTTTTTGTTTAATCTTGGCATTTTCTAGTTCTGCCAAGTATTTTTTTATTGTTTTTCTTGGTGCTCTGCTGTGCCAGTCTGTTTTTGGAGTGTTTTTTTTCTTTAAGTGATATTGTTCTATAAATTTAAAATTATAAATTCTATAATGCTTTTAGTTTGTAACTTGGGGTTTGAAACTTCTTAAATATTTCTAATATTGCGAGAATATCACGATATTTAAAGTCATGACAAAGACATTTTTTTTTGGCGCTTATGTCCAAAGTACTTAAGGTCGAAAATCGATCTAGTAAAAATATTGAGAAATTCTTCATGACAAGGTATACTATGAGGTTGCCTATTATCTGGCGTTTGTGACGTCACTACTAAAAAGGTCTATTAAAATTTCTGGAAGAAATGCTCTTTGGAAATGAGAATTCCCTTATATTATCTTAATATTCCGGGTTTTCCAAATTAATAACCCTTTTTCTAATTATAGAGAACTGAAATTTTGTTTCTTTTCGTTGTTTGTTCATGAAAAATTAAGGTTTTGTTTATTTTTGTTGCTTTAAATAAAATATATTTTTTTGTTAATTTGTTGTTGATGTTTTACTAATTTTAGATTTGAGAGCATTTGTTGAAATATGTTTATTCCCATTCTCACACATTTATTAAGGTTTATTCCAGTTAATTAAATGTATCATGAAATATATTTTGGAAGTTTTCGTTTTGAATTTATAGAATTTTTCAATTTTTTTCCAATTTTTTATCCGAAAAAACGAAAAAGATCAAGTTTTTTCCCATTATTCCATTTTTTCCCCCATTAAAACTCTAGGCGTAAGCACTGGAAAGCCTGGATATAATAACACATGACAACTGATCTTAAACCAGAAACCAGACACTATACTTTCCTGAAGGTGTTCGACGCATTCAGTCCAAATCCGACTTTAGAATTGCTCTATCATATCAGGTGTTAGAAATATTCTAACCTCTTTTTTTCGCTATGTCTGAGGTTAAGTTATATGACAAAGTAATTTTCCTCTACAAAACTCGTATCGGCATCTGAAAATCAATTTTGAATTTTTCGAATATCTGTTCCTCATTTTTGAAATTTATATTCGTCGATATTCGGAAATTGAATAGCAGCAGACAAATGTTTAAAAAGAGAAAAATCACATTACAAATACCTACCAACGTCAGGTTTTTTTAATCCATATTTTTTACTAGAAATTTTGTACTTATAGTATTTGACAAAATTTCTAAATTCCCGTATTCTTTTTATTCCATTTTCCATATTCGATCCGCTATTTTGAGTTTTCTAATTGTGACTTGTGACTTCAGATTCGTAATCAACGACCCCAAAAACCTGAAGGATCATTGGGAATTTATAATTTGATTGTATTCTATTTCCTAGTCTTCATCTGATGCTGCAAACAATTGCATCAAGAGAAACGAAGGTGTTCGAACGATTTAAAATGGATTTTCAAATGGCATAACGAATTTTGTGAAGAAAAATTTCTCAACCACAAATACAGCGAAAAAACAAATTTTTCACGCTTTTAAGTTACCACATCTAGAAAACCCGACGGGATGGAGCAATTCGGATTCGGATTCTGCACATCAAGAACTTTCGGAAAAGTATAGACTATAGTTATAGACCATCTTCTGGGTTCAAATTTGTTTGGTCTGATTGTGAGTAATAAGAATGTCTTGGTTGAATTCAAAGATTTGAAAAAGCAATGTGCCTATTCGTAATCAATTATTTGCAAGTCTTTTGGTCACATTCGGACTCTTTTTAATTGTTGGTGGCTTCATACTCACGTTGCTGCTGTAAACTAAAGTGTAACCCTCTCTTGGGCCTGAGTTCCTTGATCCTAAGCGCTCTGTTCACCATATTCGGTAAAGTTTTGTTCAGAAAAATGTTCCTTTCTTCGCTAGTCATGTCGTTATCCAGGAAATTTAGAAGCCCCACGAACTGTTCCGGATCCACTATCTCTTCTTCCGGGTCTAAGCTCACGCTGTAAAATACACGACGGTCAGTAACAATTCGCGCTTTGGTTTTTGGAGGAAAATATATACTTGCACATTTCGTATATTTTCTGCATGCCCTCTATCAGCTCGGGGGTGTTTTTGGTGTGTACCATTTTCTTTAGCTGCCGCTTTACGTTCTCCCACCACGGCAGGTCGCTCGGGAGCATCACCAGGGCCATCCTTGACGTAGTAAATCTATTTTGTAACAAAAGAGAAGCTGAGTTAATCTTCGAAATAAATGCTTCTTTAATTTATGGTGTCCCAAAATATATCTTTTAAAAGTTACTTAAGAAATACCAAATAGTTTTAAACATGTGTCCGTTTTTCGCATCACGGAGATTTCAGAGTTGTCTTAAGAGGTATAAAATCGGTCAAATTAGGAATGTGCTGTCAAAATTTCGCATTAAATGTTTTGTTTGCAAAGAACTCTTTGTAAAAATTGATAATTTGATATTTAGTATAAATCATCATTGGAAAAATGTGATTTTAAATATTAAAAAATGCAATAATGGGTTTACACCCTTAAGAAAAACAAAAGTTGAATGTCAGTTAATGCGACTAAAAATTTGATCCCTACAAGTCTCATGGCTTATATTCACTTTGATTTTCAATTAAATAAAAAATATGCAATCATCAGTTTCTCCACGATATATCAAAATGAAATGTATCTCTTAAGATAAGACAGATCCACAATGTACTGGATATATCTCTGAAAATTAATTTTTTATCGATGACGTTAGTCATCACTAATACGAACAGAATCGCCTATTTGACGTTTCTAAAACATTTATTTATGAATTAATTCATCAATTTATGCGGTTTAACACTTTTCTAAACTTTGTCAATTTGAAACAAAAGCTGCTATCAACTTTTCAACCAAGTCATAGTAAATATAAAAAAAATAGAAAACGAATACGTTTTCTTGAAAATGTTGGGAAT
Source organism: Anoplophora glabripennis (assembly GCF_000390285.2). Lineage (NCBI taxonomy): Eukaryota > Metazoa > Arthropoda > Insecta > Coleoptera > Cerambycidae > Anoplophora > Anoplophora glabripennis. The sequence continues at coordinate 1,342,373 of NW_019416401.1, read as the reverse complement.
TGTTGTTTTTTTAATTAGATAACATGGAAAATCATCATTAAAGTACCACAATTATACTAAAAATATGCTGAATATGTGAACAAATAACGTTCTAATGGCTGTTTTACACTGCCAATTATTTCATGAAATCGCTTCATGAAGAATAGACTCTTTTAGTGTGACGTCACATATTTAGGCAACCCGCAACAAATTGTCATAGTTGAAATTGTACATACCGAATCTGACCCTTGTGCACTATTTACATAGATAATATAAAAATGAACAACTTTAAATTAATTTATTTTTACAAGGATTTGGAAGTATTTAAGAACCAACACGTGTTTCGTAAAATAGACACACTAATGTGCTCAAAACTTACAAAAACGATATAAAAAATATTCTTAAATTTAAATAAAGTAAAAATTTAATATGAGCCGTGTTATTCCTAATGCGCATGTCCGGAAAGAATAGCCTCATACGCAGGTGATGTTATATCGCTGTCATCATTAGCGTATTTCCTCTTGTTTGGTTTAATCTTGGCATCTTCTAGTTCTACGTATTTTTATTGTTTTTCTTGGCGTTGTACTGTGTTAATATGTTTATTGAATGGTTTTTTCTTCAAGTGGTTTATTATAGACGTACTCTTAACCATAATCAAACTTTCCTTGAATGATATCCTGTCGCGAGGCTACTTCGCTTATTACTGAAATTCTCTTCATTGAGCATGCTCAGTAACATTGTTATAATTTTAATTTATTAATTACTATAAAAGTCAATACTCGCGTATAAATTTAAATATATAAATTCTATAATTCTATTAGTTTGTCACTTGGGGTTTGAATATTTCTAATATTGCCAGAATATCGCGATATTTAAGCAATTTTTATGGCAATTATGTCTAAAGTAATAGCTGTTTTACATTGACAATTTATTCATCAATAAATTGACGAAGTTCTTCATCAATTAATTCACGAATTTATTGGTAAACAGTGTGGTTTTACACTGCTACAGACTTTGTCAAGTTTTTTGACGTATTAATCAGTTCTACCAATGAATCAAAGAAGCAAATAAATTTCAAAAATGTCACCTTTTCACTCATAATTCTAGTGATACAACAGCGGTACCGTTCTGACACATATTATATAAATATTAGTTTTTGTAAGTAACAAATCAGTAAAAACAATACAAAACTAGTACGACGCCACACAGTTATTTACATATTCCAATAACATAACCTCATTACTGATCTGAGGCTGCAAATCTGTTGGGTTGGTACTTCCGAACTTCACGAAGAAATTGACGAAAATTAGAACATGCTCTAATTCGTCAAGAACTTAATGAATAAATTGATGAAGTTATTTGACAGCTGATTTGGTGCATTACACTTGTCCAATTTCTTGATGAAGCGACTTCATGAATTAATTGATCAATAAATTGTCAATGTAAAACAGCTTTAAGAAATTCTCCATGACAATGTATACTATGGGGTTGCCTATTGTTTGGCGTATGTGACGTCACTACTAAAACAGTTTATTTGAACAAGTCTTAGTATAATACATCAAATCAACTGTCAAATAAAATTCTTGAAGTTTTTCACCAATTAGAACACGTTTTAATCCTCCTGCTTTCCTGAAGTACATACCAGCAAAATAGTGAGGTGAAATTATTTGTTTACTTGATGTGTGATAGGTACTTGAATTGGCCAAGTAGGATTATAATTTTTTATGTCTATTTAAAAATTAACAATTCTCAACTTATTCAAGGAAATGTGTTCCTTTTGAATTTATTTTTATTTACTATGACCTGCTTCTAAAGCTACTAGAAGCAATTTTTGTGTGAATACAGCAGTTTGGAACAGTGTTAATACCAAACACTTTATTAATAAATTGATGGATTAATTCATGAAGGACTTCGTGAATTTATTCTCAATGTAAAACAGTTGCACTGAGGAGGGAAATCGACCAATAAAATAGTTTTGCTAAGATAATTTATATTATAACAGCAATTTTTAATCTTGTTATCGGGATATGCATTTTCCGGAAAAAACAAATACATACTATAGGGAAAGTTAGAATTTTTCCCTGGCTATTCAATGGTGACCATGCCATGACCACTGACCACTGACCACGTGCTCGTTATGGCATCAAGACGATTTTTTTAAATAGTAACCCCCCTTTTTGACTCCGGAAATAGAAAGAGCGGAAAATTTTACGTTCAGATATGACCTTGACCATCGAAATTTTTGAAAGTTAACCGATAGTCTCCAAATTTTGTATACGGAGGTTTTCGAGGTCGCTGATCACGAATCCAAGGTCAGATGTTCAAAATTCAATATGGCGGATCCAAGGTGATGGATGATGGGGTTTTTAAAATTTAATTAATGGGGACCAAATTTGATATAGGGGACTTTTGGGGGTCACTGACCCCACATTATAAGCAACCCCCAAAACGGCCGTATACCATCTCTGATGCAAATCGACTGATTTTCAAAAACTTGGTCCGCCATCTGGAATTTTGCAAATTTGACCTCGGATTTTTGATCAGTGACCCCAAAAATTCCCGTAACAACGTTTGGTGCAAATCAGTTGATTTTTGAAAAATTCGTCCGCTAAATTGGATTCGCCATTTTGATTTTTTAAATCATCTTGACCCCATAGTGACCACGTGGTCACTGGTCATGGCATCACCATTGAATAGCGAGGGAAAAATCCTAACTTTCTCTATATTTGGTTTTCCGGAAAATGCATATCTCGCGAGATTTTTTGGGGTTCCCATACTTATACCACCCTGTATATTAACATTATGTTAAGGATAAAAATGATATGTATAGTAAAAGCGAACGTTGGTGGAACTATCGAAGGTCTTGATTTTTAATTATAACTTTTTAAATATAAGGGGAAAGTTAATAATTGAATCCAGCTAAGTGTAGATAGTTGTGGAATTAGTGTCTAAAAAGTTATTTACTTATTTGCTGGTAATGTCATAAAACTCATTACCTTAGGATGATGATAACCTAACAATCCGCGATATGAACATTTCTAGGATAAATTTTGTACTAAAGCTGCCGTAGAATAAAAAGATGGTCCTTAAATTTAACAAAATATTGATATTTTATATTTTTTTATTATGACAGCGTCGTAACTTTTTTAGTCTATTTAAAGCAGATATTTTGTTTGGGTCATTAATTTCACGAATAAATTTATGAAGTTATCGCGTTATACTTGTCCAGTTTCTTGATGAAGCCACTTCATTCATGAAGAAATTCCCAATATAAAACAGTTGAAATACAAAAAAAATCGCCTATTTGACGTTTCTAAAACATTAAAAGCATATATTTTCTACCATTGGGTATCGTTTGTTGTTTCTCTCACCCTATATCGAGTCATACAAGCAATCGCGGACGGTATCTCACGTAACTGCGATATTTTAGAAGCTGATCTAACCTAAAAAAGCAAATGCACTTCCTACCAAACAATCCGCCTCATTCGGGCGACACTGGTGCACCATATAAACACACCGATATACTTACCAAAAAAAAAAACTATCGGTCCCAAATAGCCACCGAAGGGGCCAGCTAATAATAATCACTTATTTTTAGAAAGGAAGGGTAGCGGAGGCACTCGAGTAGCGGGTAGGGCAAGGGGGATTTTCGGAAAATACCCGTAATTCTGCCATGCTTCGAAGGCTTGATATGTTGGGTAATCGAGTGTGGGGTATGAGCACTACCGCGCCATGGTGCCGAGGCGAGATTTCACGGCAATGTGGCTCTCGCCTGCGCTAAAAATACGCCCGCAGAGTGTCCAGACGGCGTCCCGACGCCGACGTCGGCCTCGGCGGACGCTTCTCGGCTGGGCGCGATATCGGCGGGCTTGCGCTTGAAATTAACTGCCGCCGGCTCTTGTGTACAGTGGGGGAAACGTTAAATGTACCGATGACAGGTGCAGTGCTTCCTATGTGAGTTTTGTTTATATTCAGTCTTTGTCCAACTCTGATCGTGAGTCATATGAGCACAGACTGATGTTTCTGATTACAGAGCAACATGCTCGTGATCATCCTGAATATAATTCGAAATATGTATATTCCTCTAAAAGTGAAGATGCTTTGAATTCTTTATTAAAGTAATTTCTATAGGTTGTTTTTATTAAATATACGGGGTGTTCCATTTAGAATAAGCAAGTAGATGGCGAGTTCCGGTATAACCGGAAGTCCTACAACAATGACATTATTTTATTTAAAAAAGAGCACCCCCAAAATCCCAAGGGCCCAAATTTTCAAAATGGATATCGAGGTAATCTCTGAAATAATCTAGTGGGTCGTCACCATAAAACAGCTTGTATATTCGTTGTACTCATATTATTGTTGGGATTTTGGGTAGAACTAAAACACTAATAATAATTAAAAGATATTGTTTATTCACTTATTCAGATAGCACATCTATTCTGTATCAAATCAGATTAAAAACTAAAAATCTCTTAAGCTTAGTGCTACAATACAGAGTAGGAAAGTACCGATGGTCTATCAGAAGTTACGTGAGAGCGATAATGTAAGCTATAGAAAAAATTTTCATATCTATAAGTTATCGGCAACATAGATAAATCAACGGAAAAAGTGACTCATAACACGAAAAGTGGGGGAGGGGGCTTTCGCTCCGAGACTGAATTCGGAAAAAATTTCAATATCTCGGCTTCTAATGGACCAATTTCGATCTTTTTTTTTAATCCGATGTTTCGCGATCCAAGAAATTCAAATATCATAATACCAACTGTCTAAGTTTATTATTTATGCATTAAATATACTGTGTATTTTACCCTATGCTATTGCATTTTTTCAATGAAAAAATTTGTTTACGTATATATTTTAACATGAATATGAACGTATTTAGTTATAATTATTACAATTATTTAAATAATTTTTGTTTAAACAAATAAAAAAAGAAAATTATTTGGAAATTAATTTTTTTGTTAAATGCAGATAAAATTAAGAAAAAATAATGCTACTTTAAAATTATAATTTTTGAAAAAACTAAATTGCAAATTGATAAATGTAATATAATTGTTTAAAAATATAAAAAAGAGTGTTAACTTTAAAAATTTACTGTGGCCGTCCTAATCAACTGATTTCAATTTTTCAAAAAAACATCTGAAAGGATGAGAGGTCTTTTCTACGTGAAAAAATGTTCAAGTATCTAGATGCTTTATTTGAGGCTGTGCAACATTTTGAAAATTCGAAAAAAAAATTTTCAAAAAATTATTATTCGAAAATTATTTTAATGAAATTTGGTATGTTGTTTTATTATACTCTAAAATTTTACTAAAATTAGAATGCCCCCGGAGCAATTAAAATATTAAAAAAAAAATATCCAAAAAACTTGATTATTTTGCGTTTTTATTTCAATTATTGCTATTTTGCAACATCGGTAATAAATTTAAACATTTTTAGCTTGCAGTATATTGTGCAAAACTCTTGTTGAATATTTTGGGCACTGCAGCAACTTTGCATTTAAAGTATATTTGGTCTAATCATCATATTTTTACCTCAAAATTATCTGGTACCTACCATTCTCTTAAATATGTAGTTGTCGCTACTAAAAATAGTGGAGCAATTCATTTTTTCTGAAAACTATCATGCCGTTTCGTATCATCCCGCACATAAATCCATGTCTATTGTAGATTAACCCGAACGAGATAAGTCTATTAGCATATCTGTAAATGATAGCAGGTGATATGTCGGACCATCGCTATGAGAAAGTCACTCGTAGTTGGTTTTTCTATTTATACACCTGTGGAAATAACGCATGTGAGTACAGAACCTTATTGTTTTTGTTTTATCGCACGCCGACAAAAAATTTTATTGCACTCAATTATTCATAAGCCCCGTCAATAAATTTATTTGTACAAAGGGAAATATACTGCCGTTTCGTTGTTTTATCATTTGGTATGTCCCTGAATGGGTGAATAGAGTACTTGAGCTAAGTAATCTTTATAAATATTTGTACATATTTGAGGTTATCAACAGATTCGACTACAGAGTACTGTCGAGTGTCGAGTGAAGTGAACCTTTGCCTCAGTCAATTATCTAACTATTTAGTCGATTGGTCAGATTTTGAATTATGTACCTACGACGACGATTATTGACATACAAACACACACTACAAACAACCACAAATGTAGCATTTACTCTTCATTTCTTATAGACAATTTTATTTTGTGTTATAAGTAATAAATATATGTTTGACCCATTTCTTATCTGATTTATGATTTTTTTTATTTATTTTAAAGGCATTAAAGTAATTCAAATAAATTCAATAATATAAAAATCATTACCAGATGTTATTATGTTAGGTTTTAAACAAATACAGCCACTCAAGGTTTGGTCTGTAACAGTCATAATTCATAATACAATAAAATAATTAGACAAGGCGAAAATCTCGCATTCGTGGGAGAAATTTTCCGACTCGATTTTTTTGCATATTCAGATTCGTGGGATGTTCCTCAGCATGAATCAAGATGATGCCGGCCGGAAATCTGGTGCCCATTTGTTTAAACAAACTTTTTTAAACAAATTGTAAAAAACGTTTTTTTGACACATTATGAACCAAAAAGTTCCTATGCTCCATAGAGCTAAAGCTAAAATTGATAGTTTTAAAGTTATAAACAATTTAAGTTGCTAAATATGCGAAAATTACGATTTTCAACGGCCGATTTCCGGGTTAAAAATTGTTATTTTTGATGTTGCCAGGTACCTAAATTAAAGTTTAAACATCCCCCTACAAGATGCTGATGAGTTTTTGGGACTCTCAGTATTTTAAAGCCTTGTTTTTTAATTGTGAATAATGCGCTATGAGCTTCTTTACAAACGGACATATGGAAAAGTTCCATTTTTCCTCAATATTAATATTTGGATTTCACAGTTTTTGATTATCAAAATGAAACAGGTGAATTATTACCTAAATTTATTACCAAAGATCCATTACCCAAAGACTTAGTTAAACAATATAAATGTACAAAAAACTGTAAGACTAAAGCTTGTTCTTGTAGGAAAAACTATGTCACTTGTGTATCTTTATGTGTTTGTAACACAGAACAGTGTGAGAATTCTTATGATTGAATAAATGTGTGATAATAATAATATGCAGTATTAAATAAATGTTCTTTAATAAAAATCAAATGTATTTGATACCATTGCCCTTTTATTTTTTTCTGCACTCTATTCGTACAATTTTGCATTAATCAAATAAAATTATTATGAATTATGAAATTTAAATAATAAATTTTTATATTATTTTATAAGTAGTAATAGTACTTAGAATTCAAAGAACATAAGCTAAAGAGGGCTCATAGCGCTTTATTAACAATTAAAATACAAGGTTTTAGAATAATGCGAGTCCCAAAAACTCGTAGGGGGATGTTTAAACTTTAATTTAGATACCTGGCAACATCAAAAATAACAATTTTTAACCCGAAACTTAAATTGTTTATAACTTTAAAACTATCAGTTTTAGAGGCATAGAGCATTGGAACTTTTTTGTTTATAATGTGCCAAAACACCTAAAAAAAATCCGGAGTGAAAAAGCAATTTTTACAATTTGTTTAAAAAAAGTTTGTTTAAACAAATGGTCACCAGATTTCCGGACGGCATCATCTTGATTCATGTTAAGGAACATCTCACGAATCTGAATATGCAAAAAAATCGAGTCGGATAATTTCTACCACAATGCGAGGTTTTCGCCTTGTCTAAATGTAAAATACAGTAACGACAACATGCGAACTACAATCCTTATTCTGATTCATTTTCGGGAATAACTTTCAACACAACTTTCGGTGTGTAATCAGAACCACCTTAAACAATGTAGTAAGGGTACTAAGCTATTTACGTAATTTAGAGCAAATTTTTCGGATCAACATGAATCCTATTTCCATCGTAAGCAAACGCTTTGGTATTACTTCTAAAGAAAATATTTACATATTCTAAAGTGACAGTTATTGTACCACGATATCTTATCTTTTTAACAGAAATATGTGCTTAACGAATTTTAATCCGCTTGATAATTATTGAAATGACTAATAGTGTTTTCTATAAAAATAGAATGTTGTAATTCATCGGGTTTAAATTGGTAGATTAACCTTTTCTTTTACATCTCTTATCTGTCTGTTACTGACTGATATTAGTTCAGCGACTGATATATGTTTTATGGAAACGGGTTTACCTTGCGTCATTTTGAACAACAATAACTAGGTACCTATATCAAATTTTGTGTAGTGAGAAAGTCAAGATCTACAAACAATGTTGGATTGGAACAACATTGGATTGCTCGAGGCATTTTTCACACCATTTTCAGTCAAAATTTCATGGCATGACCCAATTGAGATGCAATTTCTTTGACAATCAATCGCCGATTTACAGGAACTATATAGATTTTTGACTTTCTGAAGTCACCACTCATCAGTTGAAGTCGAAGGCCTTTCGTCGAGGATCAGCTTCAATTGACTGACGTAAACTTGTTGCAAAAGTTGAACGTTGCATTCAAATAACGACATTACGAAAACTAAATGAAGTAATTGAGATATCAAAAATCCAAGAACATATAGTCAGTGGTGGCTCGTGACATTGAGAATAGGTGAAGCATATTTATTGATGGATTAAAAAAAGCGCCGCAGGCAATTTTCAAGGTCAAACGGCTTTAAATGAATCTGGAAATTTTAGTTGCATTTGCAATATAATATTACCGAAAAACTGACGTTGGCGAGAAGGATTTTCATTTAGATTTTATAAAAAATAGAAATATTAGTTCGGCTCGTGGACTTAATGATATGTACAGATATAGATGTTAAGCGGGATTATTAAAACCCTCTTTATTCTCCTCCTCCTCCTTGTTAAAACCCTCCTTATTCCACAATTCCGATTTTACACTCACAATTAAACACGGCATACAAAAAAGTTTTTTTAAATAAACACATCCGCACAACCACTTATACTCCGAATACCATTCAATCCGAATCTTCCGAACATACACTTTGTCTTTTGACCTCCCCCTTTTTTTCCACATCGAGAGAAGGCACAGGTCTTTCGCAATTTAAAAAATCTTTTTTGTCGTCAATTTTCGATCTGGAAAATGTCATTTCCAATAAAATACATACTGGATCCTACATAGGAAACATTTCTACAAATTATTGATATAAAACAAATATTACTTTAACACTTTACACTTTAACGAAATTATAGAAAAACTTCATAAAAAGTTCAACATGGGCTCCGTAAAGTCTGATACACTCGCGGGCACGACGAATTGAGAACTGCTGCACCCGCCACAGTAACTCAGCATTGTTCCTTATCACTCCACAACGAAATGTGATTCTCTGTAGAAATTTCTTCCTAGTGTCGACCGGAGTGGAATACACCAATTGTTTGAGGTGTCCCCACAGGTAAAAATCCAGATGCTTTAGGTCAGGAGATCGAGGAGGCCAGACAATAGGTCCTCCTCTACTTATCCAACGGTTTGGATAGACGTTGTTCAGGTGCTCCGATACACCAACGCTGAAATGAGGTGGTGCCCCATCGTGCATGAAGTACACGTTTCGGCGGGTTTCAATTGTTAAGTGTTCTGTTAAATCTTGAAAAGCGTTCTGAAGGAACTCCAAATAAAGTTGTCCTTTCATTCGTTCCGGCAATACGAATGGTCCAGTAAAAAAATTACCAATGATTCCTGCCCAGATGTTAATTGATTGGAACTCATGTTGATGATGCGAAACAATAGTGCCAATAAAGTTTACATTATTTCGTTGCTGATCCAATGGCCAGTTTGCAAACTGCCTTCTACGAGGAAAATCTTCAGGAAACAGTTCAAGTATTTTTTGCAAACGGTATGGATATAACAGCTGTTCTTGAAGAACTTCATGTACTATTGTTTTCGATGTATTAAACTGTGCTGATAATTTCAGAGTTCTCGTTGACGGAGTGTCTTCTACAGCAATTAAAATATTTTCTTCTAATTGCGACGTACGTACGGTTCTTCGAAGACCAGCATCAGTACTATTTTTCCAAATTTTCCTCAAATATGAGGAACGTCAATAATATGTATTACCTTATTAACTGGAATCGCCCACTACCCTTAGACGTTGGTCAACTCGTTGAAATGTCTTCTGGTTTGGCAGAGCACGATTAGGAAATCAGTCGTGATATAATCTCCTGGTTTGTAAAGCATTGCAAGACGCAATACCATACATGAGATGCATATCTGCATACTCAATAAACGTGTATTCCATATTTCGAATTAATTCACAATTAAATTAACCACGACATCCAAAAATCGGTAAATTAATAACGAAGTAAAGGATCAATGTGTCTGTTGAAATAAATTTGAAATAATATTAATTTTAGACTAGTGGTTGTTGATTTTGACAGTTGTTATTGTGACATGTATGCGCTTATAATTAAAAGTAATAAAAAGCGTTGCTTTACCTGCTGAATCATTATTTAATTGCAAAAGGTTATGGGNTTCCGGCAATACGAATGGTCCAGTAAAAAAATTACCAATGATTCCTGCCCAGATGTTAATTGATTGGAACTCATGTTGATGATGCGAAACAATAGTGCCAATAAAGTTTACATTATTTCGTTGCTGATCCAATGGCCAGTTTGCAAACTGCCTTCTACGAGGAAAATCTTCAGGAAACAGTTCAAGTATTTTTTGCAAACGGTATGGATATAACAGCTGTTCTTGAAGAACTTCATGTACTATTGTTTTCGATGTATTAAACTGTGCTGATAATTTCCGAGTTCTCGTTGACGGAGTGTCTTCTACAGCAATTAAAATATTTTCTTCTAATTGCGACGTACGTACGGTTCTTCGAAGACCAGCATCAGTACTATTTTTCCAAATTTTCCTACAAATATGAGGAAAGTCAATAATATGTATTACCTTATTAACTGGAATCGCCCACTACCCTTAGACGTTGGTCAACTCGTTGAAATGTCTTCTGGTTTGGCAGAGTACGATAAGGAAATCTGTCGTGATATAATCTTCTGGCTTGTAAAGCATTGCAAGACGCAAGATCATACATTCGTTGCATATTTGCATGCTCAATAAACGTGTATACCATATTTCAAATTAATTCACAATTAAGTTCACCACGAAATCCAAAAATCGGTAAATTAATAACGAAGTAAAGGATCAATGTGTCAACGATGTCACTTTGTTGTCGAGAAATAAAATAGAAATCACTGCCCTTTTTATTAAAAATAAAACATGAATACGATTATTATTATTTTTCTCGTAAACTGTTCATTTTATCGACTATAATCAAGAGTACCTTTTGATAGTCTAAGGCTGAAGCTACCCAGATGTATTATTTTAAAGTCCTTATTATACAGGTTGTTAAAAATTTTCGCCCATTAAGTTGTAAAGCTTATCCCGACCCTAATAAACTAAAAAAAGCTAAATATGTTTCAAGAGGTCCTTGCTACTGTCCATCACATAAAATTTTTATTAAATTACTAGCAACCCGCCCCGGCTTCGCACGGGCAAATATAAAATAAGCCTATGCTACTCCGAGGAGACGTAGCTTTCGGTAAAATTGGTTGAGTAGTTTTTGAGTTAAATCGTAACAAACAAAAAATCAATCATCTTTCATCTAATGCGACCCTAATATTAATTTTAAAATAATTCACGATATATCTATATACCTAAAGACAACAAACGAACTCAAAACTAAAAATGCAAAACCTTTAAATTTAAAACAATATAGGTAACTACCAACAATGTGAAAACAAAACGAATTAAATTAAAGTACCTATGTTCAGGACTATCAATTTTAATTAATAAGTAAGTAGTTAGGTATCTAACTACCTAAAGAAAACAAACACGAAACAAAAATGCGACTATGAAGTTTTAAATGATTCACAATAAGAAAAAAACAAACAAATTATTAAAACTCAATGAAATAAAAGTATGTTTGCAAGTATCTATGTATGTTCCGACTACCTAAAGACAACAAATACAAAACAAAAATGTGACCTTAAAATATCGAACGCAATTATAACTTTCCAACAACACCCAGAAAGAAAACACAGTCGTCAGTCGTCACCTCCATTCGCTCCAAGTCAGTTTATTAAAGGATCACGCGCGCGTTATCGTTCGGCTTATTAGCTAAACAGTAGGCAAGACGGTGCGGGGGGAGGGTCGGCGATCGCATCAAGCGAAGCGAGGCGCTTGAATTTTATTCTCGCGTCCGTAATTTTTTTGCGATTACTCCTAAGATATTCATTTAAATTATATGGTGTAAAAGAGTAAAATAATGTGCATGAAATGCTTAAAGCCTCTAACTTATTTAAAATGATAAGGATTAATACCGTATTTGTGTAAATAGCTTTTACATTACCGCTTTATAATTGCCAATTTTTTAAAGTATTAAAATGGATATAGGTAGTATGTTATCTTTAACATATAGACATATGCCATCGCGGACTTTTCTGTAGGCATATATAAGATACACAATTCCACCATACATTGATACACTACATAAACTTTCGGACCCCCCCGGCTCGGACGCGAGGCGCGGGGTCACGGGGCGCCCGCGCGGCCCGGTCGAATCACGGCGACACGAAATTAATTTCGTTGCGCATTATTTTGATTTTGCTATATCTCCTAAGGTATTCATTTAATTTGCATGGTGTAAAGGGAAAAAATAATCTTCATGAAATGCTCAAGCCAACTAACGTATTTAAAATGATAAGGATTAATACCGTATTTGTGTAAATAGCTTTCCAATTACCGCTTTATAATTGCCCATTTTTTAAAGTATTAAAATGGATATAGTATGTTATCCTTAAGAGATAGACATATGCCATCGCGGACTTTTCTGTAGACCTATATAAGATACACAATTCCACCATACATTATTTTGTTATATCTCAAAGGGTTTAGGCAGCGTTTTCGTTGAAAGCTCCCAGACGGCTTATTTTTTTCCGACACCTCCAACAAATATCGTTAATGTTACAAAAACTTAACAAATTATATACTAAAACCTTCCTCGAGAACCACTCTATCCATTGGTGAAAACAGCATGAAAATTGGTGCAGTAGTTTTTGAGAGATTTTCCACATTTTCCCGAACACCCTGTATACCTGTTTTTGTATGTTTATTGGTAAAAGTATGTAGGCCTGGACTAGGCTTAACTTTTTTGACGAATATACACAGATACAAAACAAAGACGTTCGTTAAAGCAGTGAAACAGGAAGACGCCACCATTAATGCCATTATTTAAACCAACCGGTAATAAATTAATCCATGTAAAGTAGGTTGTAGGTGGATATGTATCATCGCATTAAGGGGGTTAATTGTTTGGTCGCATGCATAATTAAATAACAACTCAATTTAGACTTTGAACAGCGATATAAACTTTATTATAAATATTTCATATAACAACAAATAATTTATAACTAGATGATCATAAATAACGTTCAATATACATTTAAGTAGTGACAGATAACACTTGTACTATGGTAACAAAAAAAATAGAGGAACTAGTATCCATATACGTACAAAAGAACTTGCAATAAAATGTACTCTATAAATTCCTGTCAGCTTGTATTATTTTGATAAAGGAAACCACGTCTGTAGTGTTTCAAGAAATTATCAAAATTATTAATCTACGTTATCTACAATTCCTGAAAAACATAACAACTCTGTATTGTTGGTTGTGTAAGTGTACAATTTGTCCCTATATTATTTGAGATTTATTTTATTTTCATGAATTTATTTCCCGTCAACAATCCACAGAAACAAAACAAAGTTATATTCAGTAGTAACCTCTTTTAAGATTTGAGTTTTGGCGCGACTTTAAGTAGATCTTAGGAGAAAAACAAGAGATGTCAGGGGACAAATGCTTGGTGTTCTTTGCTTTTAATTTAGTTTCAATGGTCAGAAGGAAGGAGCATGTAAAGTTAGCAAAGATACGTATTACCAGAAACGTCCATGTACTTTTAAGTTTTCTGAAGATAGTCATTTTAAGAAAAATAGTTACTGTGTGTAGTTCCTGAGGCGACAGGGCGATTTCACTTTAAATACAGAAACTGCATTACAAAAAAATAAGTAGCGTTTGCTCTATAAACTTTTTTCCTAGGGACGCGGTATACAGGATGTTCAAGTCATATCTTCATATTACGCTGAACAATTTGAATGAAATTTATTACAGCGTATTCACGTAATTAGGCCTTTTATTGAATGTAATATTAACCTCGTGACATTAACCAGTGGCGTGATACTGAAGGTGTCGCTTCGTTTTCCCAAGAAAAAGATACGCCACTGGCAGATTTTTGTAGAAATTATGTTAAATTCAGGTACTGTTACGTTAAATGATTGAAAAGTGATTATTGGTATTTTTTAATAGTAGGAGATAATAGTATACTTATTTGGCGACAATAATGCGCAAATTTAGTCCACATACTCATATTTATTTAAAATCCATCTGCAAAAATTTAATGACTGCATTATCAGTTAGTATCTAAGCTTTACGATGATCTCGTTTTAGTATTATAACTAGCTTTGTTTATTTATTTCTGAAGCTGCAGTCCTTGTTGAACTTATGAACACGAGATAAATTGTGGCAAAGAAATCAAAGAATAGAGGAAAGTTGTAATTTCCTCAGGGAAAATCATGTGATAAGTTCCTTTACAAATAGATTAGAAGATGTCAAAAGTGTATCTATGTGGAAGGACTTCGTTTTGGACAATTGTTGTAGGACTTGTATTCTTTTCTTGGGAAAAATTGACGGACGCTTTACTAGCACGTCACTGGTTAAAACCAGGAGGTTTTCATCAAATGAACGGATTAATATACAGGGTGTTTCAGAAAGATCTCCCGTAAATACAGGGGGAGATAGTACGACATAAAGTAAGAATTTTTTGTCCTATGAACTATATGTCTATCTCCTCTTGTTTTTGAGATACAGAGCGACAAAATAAAATTTTTTAAATAGAATTTTTACGAAAATTTCCAAACGGTGCGAAATATTTTTATGAAATTTGGTATTCCGGGGTTTTTAAGGATGCCAAATACGCTGGTGTAATTATTTTTTGGATATGTCATAGAGGTCGCTAATTATGCTACACCTATTACATTTTAAGTTCTATTTTTTTAAGGTTAGGTTTTAAGGTTAGGTTTTTTACCATTCATTATCCAATTTCTAATGTACAATTTTATTTTCTAAAAATAATGTACTCTTGTTAGAACTTTCTAATGTGGACGGTTTTCGAGAAAAACGGCTTTTAATTAAACTCTTACAATTTTACGGTGTATAAAATAAGTGACTTTTCTCAAAGTGGGCTTATGTCAAAACTTATTGATGAATGTCTCATAAACAACGCATACTTTCTTAGTAATATTTTAAACTCCAATTAACTTTATATCAACATTTTAGTGACTGTAATTAGCCATCACTGACTACAGTCACTAAACTCACAAAAAATTTGTTATAAAGTTAATTAGAGTTTAAAATATTACTAAGAATGTATGCGTTGTTTATGAGACATCCATCAATAAGTTTTGAGAAGAAGTCACTTATTTTATACACCGTAATATTGTAAGAGTTTAATTAAAAGCCTTTTTTCTCGAAAACCGTCCACATTAGGAAATTCTAACAAGAATGCATTATTCTTAAATAAATTGTAAATGGGAGCCCAAATGGTAAAAAACCTACCCTTAAAAAAATTAGAACTTGAAATGTAATAGGAATATAGTAAGTAACTAGAGCCCTCTATGAAATATTCACAAAATAATTAAACCAGCGTATTTGATATCCTTAAAAACCCCGGAATATCAAATTTTATAAAATTATTTCGCACCGTTTGGAAATTTTATTAAAAATTTTGTTTAAAAAAAATTATATTGTCGCTCTGTATCTCGAAAACAATAGGAGATAGACATATAGTTCTTAAGATAAAAAATTCTTATTTTTTGTTGTACTATCACCCTATGTATTTACGGGAGTCTTTCTGAAACACCCTGTATAAGGAAACTTCAACAAGCCCAAATATCTCCTAAACGGCTGCTAGTATTAAAAAACACTAAGAAACATTTTTCATTAATTCAACGTAATAGTACCTGTCACATTATTAATACAAAAAAAAAAACGCCAATGGCGTATTTTTTTCTTAGGGAAATGGGGCGGCACCTCCAGTAGTACGCCACTGGTTAAAGCTAGAATGTTAATATTACATTAAATAAAAGGTCTAATTAAGTGAATACGCTGTAGTAAATTTCATTCAATTCCGTCAGCGCATTATGAATATGCAGCAGAAATCAGAAAAAATATATTTTTTTGTAAACTTTAACACCCTGTATCTCAAATACTGAGTCCGGCAGGGAAAAGGTTTATAGAGCAAACTCTACTTATTTTTTGGTAACGAATCTAGTCTTGTAGTTTCTGTATTTAAAGTGAAATCACCCTGTATATCTGCTACAGTACACAAAACAAATAACTGTTTATAACAATTATCGCAAATCTTGATTACAATTCTTTTTAAAAATATATGGATATATACCCGTTTAAATTAGATAATAAAATGCCTTCCATTTATTATACTACAGGGTGTTTGGTAAGTCGATGCACCCCTTGCAGGAGGTTATAGTACAAGTGATTTGTGATATATTTCCTTAATATACCATATTCCGCAAAAGCTTAGTTTCTGATCTACAGGGTGTTAAAGTTTTAATAAAAAAATGCAAATTTATAAATATTGCGGAGACCGTTCAGAATATTTTAATGAAATTTTATAACTTTGACATTTAACAACAATACACGTTTTACGATAAAAATATTGTTTTTAGTTTCACCAGTGGCGTGCGCACAGGCACGTCTTTGTATATAACAATATCTAGAGACATGCCTGTGCGCACGCCACTGGTGAAACTAAAAACAATATTTTTATCGTAAAACATGTATTGTTGTTAACTGCCAAAGCCTGCAAAATTTCATTAAAATATTCTGAGCGGTTTCCGCAATATTTATAAATTTGCATTTTTTTATTAAAATTTTAACACCCTGTAGATCGGAAACTAAGCGTTTTCGGAATAAGGTATATTAAGGAAATATATCACAAATCGCTTGTACTATAACCTCCGACTATTGACTTACCAAACACCCTGTATAATTAATATTTTCCCTTATAAATACAGTTTTAATCATATACAAACTTTTACCTAACTGACTTGTTCAGTATTCTGCTACTGATTCTACTTTATACCCATTTCTAAATAAAAAAAAAAAAATCGACACTAGTTAATGACTCCCACTTAACTATTCTGCAGATAAAAAAGAACAACCAAACTCAAACCTAGCCAGTTGCTCAGAGCGAATCTACCGCTCTTGTTGCACAGTTTTTCGACTGCACTGATTTTAAAACCTTTCCTGTCGAGCATCCGGTGCACGCTGTGCACCTCAACAGAACTGAGCTTTGTTTCTCTGGATAAAAGCACAGAGAAAAACTGACGAGGCTGAGGATGGCAGAATGTGAGCACCATGTGGTCGCCTACCACTTTCTGGACCTGTATGTTGCCAGCGTAGTGGCTGAACTGGCTTTTTAACACTGCTCCTGAAAAAGAAATTATAGTGGTGATATAGAGGCGTAATATTTTCAGAAATAAATGCGTAGTGACTGTAATGTTTTATTCTTCGTATATTTTTCCTGCTTGTGGCATTTTTAATTTTGCCAGTTAATTTCGAGTGGGTGTGCAAACTTGACACATAATGCGGACTGTAACGTACGAATTAACATAATTACCCAGAAGACCTAGATCTGTAAACAAATTAGGTGAGTCAGAAATTAACGCGCATCATATTGCGGTAAGTAGGCAAGTTTGCTAGAAAGAACAATATTAATTATTATAAGTTGCTCTGTTTAAAAAATCAATCTTCTGATTGGCTCTGGCATAATTTACCGCATCCAAATGTTGACCTATTAATGTAAGGCAAGCGTAGATATCACTATCAATCCTCAGTACATCACTCATTGCATTTTAGTGATAAGTGCCAAACTTTGCGAATGCCTTCTTAGTCCAGTAAATGAAATAAAATTTGTAAAAAAATTCGTTTCAGATTGAAACTTGGTTTAATCGTTAGTTTAGGCAAAAAGAAATAATATTTCCCAAAAAGTATCGGTTTAAAACAAGACTAGACTAGGCGGTATCTGTTTTGGTTTGGGTGAATCGTATATCCACGGAGACTTTTGTCTTTTTGGGTTTCAAATATCACTAGAAATGAAAATTTTTCTATACGCATAAAAAAAACGTGGGCTTAACTTTTGGCGGCACAATATGTTAAAAAAATTCGAAAAATGTCATATTTTTCTTCCTATTTAATTATGTATCTTTTCAAGCCTTGATTTTAGGCGAAAATGGAAGAGGAAAAAAATATTTATAATTAATTTTTTTACTAAACGTGACTAGTTACAAATCGAATATGAATCATGATTATTAAGGTAAAAATTGAAAAAATCGGAAAAATGGGGTTAAAAAACAATACTTTTTAGGGATTTTTTTTTGGGATATTTAAATTGGGTATAGGACCTTTATACTTGGCTCAAAAAAACTTCATATTATGTAGAATTATCACACCAAATTTCATCAAAATCGGTTCGCAGATTTTGCATAATAATTTTGCAATCAAGATTTTGAAAAAAAATTGTAAATTTTCACAATTTTGCACAGCAAAAACCAAGGCCCGTAGATACTTGAAAATTTAATCACATATAGAAGAGCTCCCAAGCTTTCAAACGCTTTTTGAAAAGGATGACGTAACTAATTAATCGATCTGTTTTTTTAAAAGAAGCGTCTTTCCAAGAACTTTTAAAACCTGCTTTAAAAATTTTGATTTGATTGAATATTCACAAAGTTATTCTAATTGTAAACAATTAGAATAACTATACATATAAGTACAAAAATTCGACCAATGTTTAAACAAGCGCCAGAGCTCTCCTAATTGACGGATTCGAATTTTTCAAAGTTTGAAAGCTTGAGAGCCCTTCTATATATGTGATTAAATTTTCAAGTATTTAAGGACCTTGGTTTTTGCTGAGCAAAATTTTGAAAATTTGCAAATTCTTTTTCAAAATCTGGATTGCAAAATTATTATGCAAAATCTATTGAACCGATTTTGATAAAATTTGGTGTGACGATTCTACATAACATGAAGTTTTCTTGAGTCAAGTATAAAGGTCCTATACCCAATTTAAATACCCCAAAAAAATTCCCTAAAAAGTATTGTTTTTTAACCCATTTTTGCGATTTTTTCGATTTTTACCATATTAATCATGATTCATTCGATTTGTAACTAGTCATGTTTTGTAAAAAATTTAATTACAAACATTTTTTTCCTCTTCCATTTTCGGCTAAAATCAACTCTTGAAGAGATACATAATTAAATAGGAAGAAAAATTACAAACCTATTGTGCCGCCAAAAGTTACGCCCACGTTTTTTTTATGCGAATAGAAAAATTTTAATTTCTAGTGATATTTGAAAGCCAAAAAGCCAAAAATCTCCGTGGATATACGATTCACCCAAATATGGCTTTTTGAAACAGATACCGTCTGGACTAATTGTTTAAACAATGATTATAATTTAAAAATTACCAAAAATGCAATTTTTAGCTATATAAAAAAGCGCTCTCCAACAGGAGGTTTTGCTTTTGTTTATACTTATAGGTGTTCAAAAAACGCTTCATTTGAGACCTGCTACATTAAAATCCATTAACAATTTGTTTAAATAATTGCAAAAAAAAACAGCGAAATTTGAATTTGCTATGAATAGAAGAAAAGGGCATAAATCGTCTCTAAACTGCATTAAAAGTTTTATTTTGTTACGCTTAAGAAACGTTGAAAATTTGGTAAAAAAATATTTATTTGTTTACGAGTTTTTGCATTTGTTTATTATTAGAAATAGCATTTTTTAAATTGCAGAACGCGTGTTAGCGTTATAGTAAAGGGCCTTATGAGGGCTCATTTGTTTCGTCTTGACTTATATTTTCAAGATATGCAATTGGAAATTGTAATTTCATAGGCTAACCTCCTCAAAACGGCGTATAAACATAAGTATAGTGTAATTTGTTTATAAGGTTTTTCGTTAATAACTTTGCGAAGAATGAATATTTTTTAAAGCCGCTTTGATATTCGTAATCCTGGTAATTTTTCACAAATTTAAAAAAAAATGTTCTAGGTCCATTTTTAGCCGATAGCGTTTTTTTTAAATCAGAACTTGTTTATTTATAAACAATAAGACTTGAAATTTCGGGAATAAATCAATCAACCCTTAAAATTCATAATAACGGTTAAAGATATTGAAAAAAAAGCATTTTATAGTAATTTTTAACCCTTTAAAAAACGTCCTCGAATACATTTTTACACCAGGAATGTGGTGGGGGAAATAAAATAAACAAGTTCCGAGACTTCAAATCTTAACTGCCCGAAAATTTTACGATATCTCCTGTAATTGTGGACCAATTTTAACGATTTTTTTTTTAATCTGGATTAGCGCATGAAAATAATAACAACTGCATTTTGCAACAATTAATTATTAATTTGTTATAAACTATTAATTTTGTAAAAAAAAATTTTTTTCGCATTTTTTTCGAGAAATAATTTTTCATAATGAAACAATTTTCTTAAAAAACAAAATTTTTATGTAAAAAAGTTCAGGTAATGACATATTTTTTATGTATAAAGTTAATTTTATTGAGAATCGACTGTTTTAATGTTTTAATTTACTTACCTGTTTTAAAACATAATATGTACCTAATTTAATGTTAAAAAATCATACTATTATGCATATTACATCCAAAAACTCGATTCTCATTAAAATAAACTTTAAATTTATTAAAAAATGGACCTAAATTAGCTGTACTTTTTCATGTACTAAGCCCCCTCTACGAAAAGTACGATATCTGGAGTAGTAGGAAAATTGGCATTTAATAAAATTTCGATTAAGTTAACTTTATTATCATATTTTATACATTTCTTAAATTATTTAATTTATTTTAAAAAAAAGTTCCATTAGACTATTTTTAATGTTTTATCAATTTTTTATTAATTTGCGATGTTGTTTTTGTCGGACGCATATTTTTTTGTAATAAATACTTTATTTCAAAATGAAAAAAAAAAAAATAGACTTGCACATACAGGTTCGGAAAGTCCCCATGGTTCATCGGCCGTTGCATGAGAGCGAAGTAAGTCACAGAAATCCGTGCGATAGACAAGGATGGTTACATTGAAGATGTTTCATAATCTGAATAGTTCTAAACGGGCGGTGACTATTCAGATTATGAAACGTCTTCACTGTAGCCATCCTTGTCTATCGCACGGATTTCTGTGACTTGCTTTATCGCTCTCACGTAACGCCCGATGAACCATGAGGACTTTCCAACCCTGTACAAAGAAACATAATCTCGTCATTTTGACATTTTTGGGGCGTTACTTAAGCAATTTACCCAAAATGAAATTTTGGGTTTGTCGGATAAATATTTATTTAATTATTTTGTCATAAAAACTGACCATTCCGATAAAAAAGAAAACGACTACGGAATTCCCGGAATCGCTCGTTCAAAAACGCGACGAACGCTGAAAATTTTCGAAGAGGAAAAGTTTGTCGGACTCGTTATAAAGAGCCACTCGTAAAGTTTGGCACTTACATGTATCACTAAAACGCAATGAGTGATGTGCTGGGGACTACTATATGTTTATCCCTTGGAATATATGTAGATTTGAATATAACTATTCCCCATCCAATACTTGATTGTTTATTATATCACATAAGACGATATCACGGAACTGTATGCTGTATATGAACAATAATAATAATAAAATAAATATGATTTGTGCAAAGCATTAATTTGTTTTTCGAATCTTGCATCAATAATATTGCAGGAAATCAAAATTGCGAAATAAATGTTGCGCATATCTGTTTAGAGAAGTTAAGGGTATTACCCATTACCCAATATATTTAACTCTACAACAAATTGATGACAATATATTTAATCTTTGATATTAGTGACGCTTGATTATTTACAAACTAAAACTAAATAAATAGGGAATGGTTAATAAATCTCGATAACTTGTTTTCTTGGGAATTTTGGAATCTAATATAGTGGAGTCAAGATAGATTTTGACTTCGCGAAAATTACTGGAACTGTTTATTTTTCGCTTTGTAAAGTTGTCAGAAACAACATATAAAAAGTTACCAACTGTAGAGTGTACGCTAAATTATTTATTTAACAAATTAGTTACAATTACAGTTTTTGCAAAATATATAAAAAAATATTTAAAAAAAAATAACTGCGCCATTCGAAAGAACAGGAAATTTTACATAAAAAATGTTAATAAAGTTTTTTTTCGAAAATGCAAATTGAAGGCTGTAGAATTTTTTTTCTAACGTACGAAAAATGAGACGGGCGGCCCCGAGCGCGCTACACTAATTTTGTTATAACTTTTGATCTAGTTGATCAAATCGACCTCACAAAAATTTAAATGAAAGAAGAGTCATCCGGCTATCAAAATTTTATGTCTTTAAACTTCATTAAACTTGAGAAAAAAATATATATAGTATGTATACAAAGTTAGGTCATTCTATAATTTTGTACAATAATAAAATAGCTGTCATTCTTTTAATATTTAAAAGAAATATATGAATCTCATACTCATGACGATTGAAACGGTGATCGACATGGAAAAATTCTTAAAAATTGAATTTGAAAAAATATTGAGCCCAACATATTCAATAATTTTAAAAAATCATAAATTTGAAACTTTACGAGAGCACTTTTTAAAGCTGAAAATTTCTACTTTAATATGGTGCATTTTATTTTTCTTTAAAAAATGAAATAATAGTTGAAAAAACAAAAAATAGCAAAAAATGAAAGTATTTCATGAAAAATCCGTGAAATTTATTGTTAAATAAAGTTTTATAATGTACAAAAAAAAATTTTTTTGTTTAATAAACCATCAAAGAATTAAGTTAAGCCCTTAAAGAAAGTAAATCCAGCGAAAAATTTATTTATTTTATAGTTTTTTTTATTTATAGTAATAAGTGAAAAATTGTTATAACTGCAAAAAAATAACATTTTTTTGATGAATTGGTTTAATATTCATTTTTAAAACGTAGATATATTCTGTATCTGAAATTTTGAATATAAGTTATCTTATTGATGTAGACACAGAAAAGCGTTTTTCGTTTATAAGGATTAAATAATTATTATGGTATAAAAATATGATTTTTATGTTTTCGAGTAAGCTGCAGTTATCAGTGTGTTAAAAAGTGTATTATTCACATATTTTGTCCATTTTTATTCCATTTTTAATCTTCAGTTTGCATTTAAGTTATTTATATTCGTTTTCTTTTATGCTAAACCTGTAAATGTATGAGTTTAATATTTATATAAATGAATACTGATCCATTTTTAAAATAATTAATGAATAAATAAATAATAGGGAACGAAGAAGACCAAGAACTCGATGAGATTTAAAAATTAATTATTTTGTAATAAATTTGTTTTTTAAAAAATAAAACATATTTTCAATAAAACCTCTTTAGCCATTTATAATTTTCATTTTTCGAACCTCTATATTACAAATATGAGCGAGTCTGATTTAAAATCACTAATTGTTAAATAAGTTGTTTAAAATAGTCGGCCATATTGGATCGGCCATTTTGAATTTTCATTTTCCGACATCATATTCTTGTTTAGCGACCTCAAAAACCCCCAATTACGAATATAAACGAGTTTGATTTAAAATCGATAATCGTTAAATAAATTGTTTAAAATAGTCGGCCATATTGGATCAGCCATTTTGAATTTTCATTTTCCGACTTCATATTCTTGTTCAGCGATATCAAAAACGACTATATTGTCAATTTGAAAGAATTCGATTTAAAATTCATTGAATTATTTTAAATGTTCTTAAAAAAAACTATTTATTAAAAAAACAATTAGCGTACAAAAATGAGTTTATAACTTTTTTCTAATACTTATCCAAGTAAGGTTTTAGAAAAATCCGTGTTTCCCATAATTATTTCGAAATAATGCGTAATTTTAAGCTATCTTGACTCCACTAATAACAAAACTAGATAATTTTCTTCAACGTAGTACATGTTTTTGTTTTTCTGGAAATCTTGACGTATAACGAAAATGAAGAAGCCCGAAAAATTCAAAACTCATGCGCCAAAACAATATACAAATAATTTTCATCACCCCAACCCTTTGGAGAAGTCGGTAATCTGCAAATTAATGGTTTTCCAGAGTCTGAATTTTCCAGATTTTTTGATCTGATTGATTTTTGTTTGTTTTGACCAAGAGGACCAATCCTGCGGTTGTCGCAACATTATTATTTTTATTGTAGAATCTAAGTACTTACCATTTTCCGGACCTGAACTGATCCAGAACCCAGGCTCGGTAATATTATACCACACGTGGTATTCGGTGCTGTCTCCCTCCTCGTCCCAGTATATCCTCAGATGGCCCTTGTCCATGTTGTAATTTTGGTACGTCCTCCTGGGATAGTTCCTTTCGTGCGTCATCCCGCTGACGTATTCAAGTTTCTGCCGACGTTCTTGGTCGATTTGTTCTCGAGTTTTTCCATACTGGGACCCATCCGTACCATAACCAAAACCTGAAATATTTTCTGTAGTTATTCATTCTAGTTTTGATGAGCCCTTAAAAAAATAAACTACCTTCTCCGTAGCCTCTGTATTGGTTACCCTTGTACAAAGGATTCAGCGTAGTATGAGATCGATCTTCAGAGATATGGATAACCGGGCAAGTCCGCAAACGCTTTGCATAATGTCTTTCGTCGAGATGATCTATTTTTTCTACGACGAACCACATTCCCATCAACTAAAAAAATATAGGTAGCTCTTAAGAATATTCGAGGAGTTTTTTTGGCAACTGAGGATCTTTTGAAAACCTTTAGAAATTAATGGATTCGCTATCTACCTATCTATTTATCTATCTAAAGAAAAATCTAACAGTAAAAATACCCAAGAACAACAACTGCTAAGTTGCTAAATTTCAAAATTTTTTTAGTGATTTTTTGAAAGACTGTAACTGTAAAGAAGCGTATTGAGGCTTGAATATTCCAGTTTGAAAAATTTTTTTTGAGCATAACTCGGCGCAATCAAAAGAAATAATGCAGGGCACTTGTTTTCCATTTTTTTTTCAAAACTGCTATGGGCTCAAAAAATTTTTTTCTGGTTTAATCAATGCCAGGGTCATTTAGCCTGGATTCATCAGCTTCAATCTGTTTTTTTTTTATTTTCTGTACAATTATTTCTCATTGAGATATCAGCTATTAAGTGTTTTTTTTTATCATCGATATCGACAATGCGAAGAGTACCAATGTTTGTAGGTTTTTTTTAGCTCAGTACATGCCCATAAGGCCTGTAAATTTTGAAATTGATCGGTCGAACTATTTTCCTTTCCTGAATCGTCAAAATTTTATAAAAAAATTAAAGGCAGGTTTATTGCTTCTTAAACATCAATTAATAATTAAGATGAAACAATTTTTTGAGTTATTTTTTAACTTTCACGTTTGACACTCATCAAATATTGAAAAAAGAAATTCAAAATTTTGAAAAAAAATTAATTTTCAAAAAAACTAATTTTTTAAAAATTTTTAAAATTTTTTTCCGCTCTCTTTTTACAATTTTACATTGAATATTTCAAATGTCAAGTAAAAAAATTTTTTTTTAAATTTAAAAAAGTTGATTGAGAAATATGAGATCGGTTATTCCAAAACGCAGTATCAAGAAACAAATGATAAGGCCATGACGTAAGTTAGTCGTGGCTAGCTTGTAATCGTAACTCTTGTTGGCCAACTGTTTCATTTCTTTCAAAAATTTGAAAGAAATCATTGTTGTGTCCTTTCTTTTGTACTTTCGTAAATAAAATTAATTCTGGTTAAGTTTGTAATAAATAATTCTAATGAGCCGAATCATTCAGTGAAATTTTTATTCCAAACGAAAATGTCCAACCGAAAACTTTTTTATTTTTGGCGTTAGGAAAAGATTCCTATAAAAGTTGTGTGGTCCTTTGAGCTTTGAGGTCTTCAAGTCTTCAGAACTTCGTTTTTAGAAAAAAAAACAATTAAAGATCACATAAACGACTTCTAAATGGAAGTTTCTATGATTTTAACAATATAAATTCGTTATATTTTTACTTCAGTAGTTTTTTCCAGATAAAACTTTTAAATAACTTTTAAGGATAATCCAACTACACAAGTGAAATCTAATTACATATTTTCATCTTTTGATAAATATTACATCGAACAAAACTTAAAAGTGTTATAAAGGCGTTACAATCTTAAGTGTTTTGTATAATATTGTTTTCAATATATTTTAAATATTATGTCTATAGTGAATTAAAAAGTCTTATTCTGAACAAAATACTGGAGCAGCTTTATTCATATATTCTTATTTTTAATAACAAAAATACAGTGTTCTATTCATATATCCTATGATCATCAGTTTCTCCAAAAATTAATTTTTGAAGCTTTCAAAGTGCATATAACTTATGGGGAACTTGTTTCTTAAAAAAATTAGATTGTTTTCTAAAAATCGTATTTTACGAATTAAAAATTAGAAAAATGTCGCAATCAGTGTTCTTGTTTGCCCCAAAATGACTGACATGTAAATTGTGCTATTTTTATAGAAATTAAAATTTAATACTTTACATAATATAAATTTAGCAAAAAAATTAAAGGAACAGAAAAATTTTCAAATTTTTTTAGAGATTTTTGAAAGGCTGTGGCTTCCTGAATAATGGTCGGATCCAAATGGTTTTCAAATCGTGATATGAAAAATTTTTTTGCGCATCACAGCGCAATCAAAAGAAATAATACAAAGCAAAAATTTAACAGTTTCTTTTTTTTTCAAAACTATACACAGGCTCAAATTTTTTTTCTGGCTTAATCAATGCCAAGGTCATTTAGCCTGATTCATCTGCCTTAATTAAATACTCATCAAATATCGAAAAAAAAAACATAGCCAGTGGTAAAAAAAAATGTGAATAAAAAAAATTTTGAATTATTTTTACCTGTGGCACGCTCATAATTTGTTGTGGTTGCATATTCGCACAATAATAACTGGATGAATATTGCTCCACGGCACTGGTGAAACAAATGAAGAACGTTAGGTAGGTCCACATAATTCCCATGGTTGCTTGATGCACAACTGCACTAACACAGGAAAAGATGCTCGCTTGTAGGAGCCAAGTACCGGCCCTGCGACTGAAGAGAGTTTAAGCCAATTATAAATTTAAAGTAGACGTTTATATATGCCTGCAATTGGAGGAGTCTTGAAATGCAGCAAGTAGTTTGCGTGCAGTTAATGAAATAAGTGAACGAAATTTTGAAAATAACTTGTCTTGTTAGTGATATACTGCAGAATATGGAAATGATTGTGAAGGATCAATAAAATTTTTTTTATGTTAATCGTAAAACGTTGGAAATTTATAAGGTATACTGGGTGTTTCACCTAAGGCGGATTCTTCCAGAGCTCTGTTATTTTAAATTTAATTTAAAAAATGTTTCATATAAAAGTTGTCTGAAATTATATTGGGCAACCCTGTAGAATATTTTCATTTCAGGAGCTCCGTTTCTTCTGAAGGATACACAACTTCGTTATTTTAAATGGAACACCCTGTATGTAAGTGGTTTTTCGGGTTCCTCGTTTAATTTTAGGTTGACCTGGTACCTAGAACCCGCCGTTTCTAAGATATTCGACTGTTTTTGGAAAATATTACGATGATAAACTAAAAGAGTTAGGAACAGTTCGCACAAATTTCTCCTATCTTTTACGTTTTTGGAAAAAATTAAGTTTTTCAGAACGGGAAATATTAAGACCTACGTTTGACAATCTTAGAAGACGAATAACTTTTTTTTCAAGTGGGATGGCCCAAATTAATTGCTATTGTTGAATGCCAAATTAAATTTCCTTTCGATTGATATAAGGTTTGCTTATCTTACTTATCTCTAACAGTTTCCGAGAAAAAATTGGTTTTATCTAAATTCCAAAAAAAGTAGTAACCAACATCGTCAAGCGTCAAGTAGGCTTTGCCCAATCACTTTTCCTTCACATTTTATCAGGCTTGGGACTGGCAGTAATAATATTTTATAGGCATGTTTAAAAAGTGGTTTAACAAACAAAACTGAACAACTAGCAACTAAAAACAAAATTTAAACGAAAACTCAGAATACGATTAGGTGAAACACTCGGTATATTTAAATTGTACACGCTTTATACTTATACCCTCCTATTAGTTTAATTTCTTTCTTGGGTAGACCTAAAGGTCACCCAATGGTTAATGATTGAATTACTATTGTTATTTATCTGCAATTAATTGCATTTAAATACTGATTGTGGTTAATAATTTATAGTGATTAATAATTAATTCATATCTCATTCAAAACTAGCAGTTACAATAAATGTTAAAGAGTTTACATAGCATTTTCTATTACTAGTGTTAGCATACGTGTAATATTCACTGGAATGAAGAATATAAATGTTTTTGTTATGCTTAGGAAGTGATGGAAATTCTATTGATAATTTTTTATTACTTTATAACTATGAAAATGTAAAAAATATCTGGGAACTTCTTACTTCTTGGTATCTGAGAAAAAAAGTGGTATCAACTTACAAACCCAGATTAACAGTTCTATTTATTTATATTACAAACCGAATATTACTAAATACTATAAAATAGATGATGTTATAGCTGATAAACTTGAATTTATGTGACGTGACCTAAGAGATAAAACTAAATGTTTTCTTTTATTTAATTCATTATAATTATTGAACATTGCATATTCATTTGTGGCTGATGTGCGTACACCATATAAGATAGTGTGAATATTTTATCGAAAATGGCTTCATGTAAGTAACATATTTTCAGTTATAATATCACAAGAGCATGGAAAATATTCGATTATACCACAACAGCGTAGCTGGAGTGGTGTTTTAAGGATATACGTCGAGTGAGGAGGTTAGTATAATCGAATATTTTCCTTTGCTCGAGTGGTATTCGATACGATTACATAATGAATTAATTTTTTTTGACGTTTAAATTTTTTTTGATGTTTATTGACAAATGTTAAAACTATCATTACCGTGACATAGTTCACATTGTTGGAGGAGGCGAAACACCAAAACGGTTATACCACGTCGTCAAGAGTATAATCGCTTATCAATACATAGTAACTACGTAAAATTTGTAATTGCTATTGGCTAAATTTGTAATGAATTATAACGAGCGTTCAAATAAAAACGTGGTCAAGTTGGTTCTGAAAATTTGGACGTAGGGCGTAGCGTATAGCAAATGAACTTAAACGTCATCTGTCAAAGCGCTATATCGCCGCTATCAATTTGAATATTTTCGTTTTAAAAAGCGTTTAAAATGGTGTTTTCTCAAGAACAAAAAGTGTTTATCACAGAGTCCTACTTTAGAAAAGGACGCAAGATTGATGGAATATGGAAGTATTCTATTGAGGAATGTTTCATAGAATTTCAAAATCAATTTCCCGGCGTTGTTGAGTACAAAATTTTTCAAAGTGCAGTTCAGCGTTGTGTTAATGTTTTTCGTGAAACGGGCAGTGTAACAAAAAAAGAAGGAAGCGGCCGACCTAAAAAGCGGACTGAAGAATTAAAAGAAAATGTCCAACAAATAATGGAAAATGCGCCAAGAACTTCTGTACGTGTTTTATCACAAATGGTGGGAGTATCAGTCGGTACCTGCCACACAGTGTTAAAAAAAGATTTGCGTTTGTTCTCCTATCGTTTAACTTGTCAGCAAGAACTTCATGAAGTTGATTTTCCGCGACGGGCTGTATTTTGTGAATGGTTTTTAAACAACTACGGTGAACTTCATAATATCACCTTTTTTTCTGATGAAGCCTGGTTTCATTTAAGTGGTTACGTAAACTCACAGAATATGAGAATGTGGTCTTCTGAAAAACCAGATAACTTTTTTGTCGAGGGCCCTCTACACGCTCAAAAAATTGGAGTTTGGTGTGCTCTCAATCGAAGGAGGATTTATGGGCCTATTTTTTTTAATGGTATTCTTACTGCGCAAAGGTATAGAGAAGAAATTATCGCTCCTTTTGTTAACCAGCTGGAAGAAAACGAAATTACAAACTTTTACTTTCAACAAGATGGCGCAAGGGCACATACGGCAGGCGAGACGATGAATATGTTGAGGGAAGTTTTCCAAAATCGACTAATAAGTCTCAATGCTGAACATGAATTTCCACCGAGGTCATGTGATAATTACGCCGTGTGATTTCTTTTTGTGGCCTTACCTTAAAAACACTATTTTTGAACTGCCTATTCCTGATTTAAACCATCTGCAGGCTCGACTTATAGACAACATTCGTGAAATTAACAATACCCCGAGCATCTTAGAAAATGTCTTTAATTCTTTGAGAAACAGGTGTGAAAAGTGCTTGGAACAAGGAGGGGGACACTTTCAGCAGCTGCTTTAATTTATTGTTATAACAGGGAGGGGGACACTTTCCGCAGCTCCTTTAATTGTTAGTTATTGTTATCACGATTATTCTTTAAAATAAAGTTATATAGTCATTTACGTTATTGNACGTTATTGAAACTGACAGCTGATATACAGCTCGTTGAGAAATGAGGTTAAGTTGGTCGCTATAAGCTACTCCCTACGTCCAATGTGTCAGAGCCAACTTCGACCACGTTTTTATTTGAACGCTCGTTATAATCAAAATTATATTTCGTTTGTTTTACAGATGTCAAATTGTCACTCTAAAATTTAAGAATCACATTAGTTTTTTATTTCATGTTCTTATGAAACATTAAGGAAATTTTCTGTTACAAAAACGTGAAATTTGATGCAAAAAATAATATCTTTTTTTTTAATGTTATATTCTTTAAAAATATGTCATTAATAAGTTCATATTGCTTTTATAGCCGATTAAACTTTATTCGATCATTCGCTTCTAGTTTCTATAGAGTAGATCCATTTTGTCTTTTTGACCTAAAGTCCCTATAAACCTAAATCCGCCACTGCGTTCAGTTTCTAACATCCTTCAAAAATGTTTACTATTATTTCATATCGCTTTCAATACTGTTTTCATGTTAGATGATAACATCGATAACTTATTTTTTGCTCGGTCGAGAAGTTTATGATCTAAATATTTAAAAATGAAAAAAAAGGCAAGAACTAGAATTACTTCAGTCAACAAGAGATGGCAGCACATACACTAGGGATTCATAAAAATAAAACAAAGACTTTAACTATTCGAACTCGCCGGTAGATGTAGATAGCAATAGCGTTTCTAAATTTTTATAATCTTTCAATTTTTCATTATTTATTAGGTTTCGTGTTTCGTATTTCATCCCAAAATATATCTTTTAAATCAATGTAATGAAAATAAGTAATATAAATGTGCTTTATTCAAATCATCGTGAGACAGAA
The DNA here is from genome assembly GCF_000390285.2 of Anoplophora glabripennis. NCBI lineage: Eukaryota > Metazoa > Arthropoda > Insecta > Coleoptera > Cerambycidae > Anoplophora > Anoplophora glabripennis. Next base: position 1,310,924 of record NW_019416401.1, on the reverse strand, counting down.
GTCTTAGGCGTAAATTGAGTCCAGTGGCGCAGGGCTACATTTATTAAATAGGAGTTTGTTATTATGTTTACAAAGGGGAGTTTCCTAACCTGCGTCGAATTGATGTTTGTCGTATATGTGATGCGTAATTCTCGGTTCTAGGAATTAATTATGTACAAATAACAGCCGAATCAAATCAAGGTCGTATTCTGACAATCGATTAAAAATAAAACTCTGCCGGCGATCTTGTAGCTTTCGGGTTTTCTATGCAGTTCTCATTCAGAAAGAAGTGTAAGTGGTCCTGCTTTAATTCCCCGGACGAGACATTACTTGGTACTTACATTTAATTATTTTCCATCACTATTATAGTTTATTAAATAATTTGTTTCTCACCAGCCAGTTTGTGTTAGAGTATATCCTCTACTTGGTTGAAGAAAGAAACAGTGTGATACTTTAGTAAACATGTATTTTTCTTTTTCAGTTTCGGTTGTTTTCTTGCTAGTAGGAGTCGTAGTATCATCAAACTTAATTATGGCTGAGGAACAGAAGGAATTAAAGGCTGTGCTACATGGAAATGGGGAACTTACAAAGAACCTTTACAATATTTTGGCTAAGAAACCTGGCAATGTATTCTTCTCTCCCATAAGTATCCACGCAATTCTCTCGTTAGTATACCAAGGTTCAAGAGGTCGTACTCAAGAAGCGTTTACTAAAGCTTTAAATGTGCCCGATGTTAGAGTGGCTGCCAAGGGATATAAAGACGTTATGTCACGTCTCAATTCCGTGAAGGACGTAACTCTTCTGATAGCTAACAAAGTATTTTTGCAAGAATCTTATAAACTTCAACAAGACTTCAGCACTGTGGCAGTGCAGCAGTTTTCGTCTGAGGTAGAGCTATTGAATTTTAAACAGCCTAAAGTCGCCGCGTCATCCATTAATACCTGGGTCGAGAATAAAACCAATAACAAAATTAGAGATCTTATTAATCCCGAAGACTTAGACGATAACACAGTTCTGGTGCTTGTCAATGCAATTTATTTTAAAGGCAAATGGGCGCTCCCATTCGACGTGCATAACACTAGAACCGAAAAATTCTACCTGAACGATGTCGATACCGTTGATGTGCAGATGATGCATATAAAAAAGAAGTTTTTCTACAAGGAGGATGCCAACTTGAACGCCAAAGTTTTAGAGTTGCCTTATTCCAATAAGAACATCAGTCTGATTGTCATCCTGCCAAATGAACGAAACGGTATCGCAGATTTGGAGCAGAAACTTGCGAGCACAGACATAATGAAGATCACGGAGAATATGCACAAACCGGAGGTTGAAGTGGCTCTTCCCAAGTTCAAAATCGAACAAACCATCGATCTTCAGGACTCTTTAACCGAGGTGAGTACGATACGTTTAAAAATTATTTTCCCTCACTTGAATGATCAGAAAAAATTAAACCGTTGTTAATATATCAACCACTTGAACTAATTTATACAGGATTTTAAACTTCAAATATAATTTTCTTGAATACTTAAAAATAATGAAAATAAAAATTAACTTAATTTATGTGGTTAAAATGCACTTATTGTACTAAAAAAAAAAATTGATCTCTAGATATTTTCTCTTACAAAGTAGTATAAAATTGCTTGCTTTACTTACTTTTTTTTGTGCAGTTTTAGTCTTAACTTAGCTCAAGATATTGTGGTCCCAAATTTCATTAAAATATTTTTATAATTATCGGCGTTATGTACATTTGTACATTGAATATCCATAAATAGCTTAAAAAAATATATACATATACATTTTAAATACATAACCTGAAGAGTTTAAAAAGGAAAATTTTGGAACATTTAGAGTGTTAATATTATGCTCAAACTATAACCTCATTTATTTTTCACAAATTCTAACCTTGACAATAATAATAATAATGTAACAAAAGTCATCCTTATTTTGTTTATTCATTTGTTTACTAATTTGTTTTATGATGTTTCTAGAGCATGTTAGGTACAATAGTGAAACTCAATATTGTCAAAATTTGTAAACTGTTGTTGTAACTTGTGTATTAATTGTGTTAAATAAAGGAAATTTTGGTACATCAGGAGTTAGATTCTGACGACTATCAGTTTGAGGAGACACTGGATGCCAGTGAGAAGATTTAAAGTAGCAGAAGAGAAAAGAGGAATGAGACATATTCTAAAAACATCATAAAACAAATGTATAAACACACTAGGGTGACTTTTTGTACTACAACACATTTTGAAATGGATCTTATTACAATTCAATTTGACAATCTCCAAAACAACATTTGAATTTGTTGCAGCTCGGACTCGGTGTCATATTCGATCAGGAGAATGCAGAACTCACAGGAATCATTGAGACTAAAGAACAATTGTATGTGAGCAAAGCGGTCCAAAAGGCATTCATTGAAGTAAACGAAGAAGGAGCGGAAGCAGCTGCTGCGACTGGTGAGTAACCGTGTCCTTAACTCTGTTGATTTGCGATTTGTTTGCTTGAGCTTTGCTGGCTTTTCTTTGCTCGTTTGCTTTGTCTCGTACTTTTTATTCAGATACACTACACCGTTCTAGAATTACATGTCGATACAAATAATATTTATCTTTTTATAGCCGTACTTAATTTTCTGAAACAAATTGCTTTCGTTCTTTTTTATTAAAATTAAATATAAAATTGTGGATTCTCAGAGTGTGATTGCTGCTAAGCAACATGATGAAATATTTAAACATATTTTATTAGACGTGCACATACATACAAATATTTATGCATACACTCACATTACACCTAAAAATAACTGTGAATCATTTATTTTCTTAAAAATACGATTAGAAGTGTACAACTTCTATTTTAAACATTATAGTACTTATTTAGAAAAATATATATTACTTCTTACGTTTTTAATGGCCCGTTTAATGTATTTTCCTTGTAATGCAGTGTTGTATCGGTTCTTAATTTTTTTTTGTACGTAATGTTTTTGTTTTAAAATGGTCGCAAGACACGGCCAATTTGACAGCTGTAGCATCAACATTTTGACAGTTGAGCGATTCACTTTACAATCGGTAATGAATATTTATATTATTATTCAGAAAAGACTGGGATGGTCACTTAAATTTTGCTCTCCTTGCACAAATAAAGTTCTTAAACAAACAGAATTGCAGCTTTACAAAATAGCTTGATAAAAAAATTCACACAAATTCCTTTGTTTCTGTAGTTAATTTTCTGCTTTCCTTTACTTATTTTAGTAAACTTTAAGTACATGTTGTCATTTTTGGTACCTAGATGTATTTGTGTCACCTGGGATGTCTTGGACATTTCCCAACGAATTTATCGCTAACAAACCTTTTGTTGTTATTTTGACGATAAAAGACAGCACTGATGACGACAACGCTTTAATCCTACACAATATGTTATTTTTTCGAAGAGTAACAAAACCTTACAATCAAGAGGTCACCAATCATGGCCAACTATAAAATAAATTATTGTACAAATTTTTGTACCCTCTAGTAACGTATAGTCGTAGAAATAGTACTCAAATTATTTTTTGATGTAACGGCACATATTTAATTTTGTGTACAGAATAATGTTTTGAAGTTTTACTTGTCCAATTTGTGTTCTGGTTACGTTTCATGTCATTCCCTTTAAATTATATTCCATTTAAAAATCATGTCGTGCAGAGCTAGTTCAATTCATTCAATGGTAACATGCAAAATAAATCCAATTAATGGAAGGTAGTGGTGATATTTTGAGTGAATTTAATGTAAAAATTACGTTTCCTGCTTTTCTTCTTATGATAAACCGAATTAATGAAATTTGTAGCAGATGTAATTAAAACAAGATGTAAACGTAAAGAAAAAAGAGGAAAGATCAAAGAGAAAAATGTACAGGGTAGGAAATAAGATCCACTTCTTATTTGTGGAAGGGCGAAATGGGCGTTGACTATTTAGACACCTTCATTAAAGCCATCCTTGTCTATCACATGGATTTCTATGGCTTACTTTATCGCTCTCACGTAACTTCTGATAGACCATCGGTACTTTCCTACACTGTATAGTCCCAGAGTATTTTTCTTGTGGTTTATTAAAGAAAATTGTCAAGATGTACTGCAAACATATACAACCAAAGACACAAAAAGTGTCCATTGATATATTATAAACCAATGTAATTGCTTGAGAAAATTAACAAATGACGTAATCCATTTTTTTATTATTTATTATAAAATGAATTCTTGAAAAGAGACATGAAAAAGTTTCATTGATTTCAAGTTTGTATGTGAACTAGCTCTGTACGAGCACAGTATTGAAAATTTAAAACCTCATTTCGTGCATTTCAAGGTATATAAATATCCTGACTGGGATGTAAACAATTTTTTTTAATTTTTCCTGGGACAGCAGTCATAAACAAAATTCTTCTACATAAATGTTTACAGATCTATTAAAAATATATGCATTTCATGAATTTTTTTCCCGTCTTCAGATTTTACAAAAAGATGTAAACAAATATTTTATTTTTCCTGGAACAGCGATCATAAATAAAATTCTTCCACATCAATGTTTACGGATTTATTAAAAATATGTACATTTCAGAAATTTTTTTCCATCTTCAATTTTACAAAAAAACATACTAAAGTAAACAAATACTAAAAAAAATAACAAAATATATATTTTTTTAATTACAATTTAATTATGTAGCAACAATCCGTTATAACTTTTTTTTTTTGGTAAAAAGTAAGAAAAAAATAATTTGAAAATTATTGAAACATTTTCTTGAAGCATTTATTTATTATAGGTTTTTTTTATACGTACAAGAGTAAATTTTGTATTAAAAAATTTTCAAAACTTGCAAAAGCGTATTGGAAATTTGTTGATACCTAATCCATCTGTTTTTATTCCATATTCAAATAGATTTTGTAGAAATTAGCAAAATTTCAGTTTCAAAATATCTTCTGTTAATATGTAAATACATAAACAACATACGCACGAATTTTCCGCTTCTGTGATTAATTTCTCACTTTTCTTTACTTAATTCAATGCCAAAACTGAAGTATTGTCGTTTTCCTTAGGGATAATTACGAGACTGAAAAGATCTGCGACATTCCCTAAGGAATTTATCGCTAACAAACCCTTTGTTGTTATTTTGACGATAAAAGACGACAAGGATCAGGACAACGCTTTAACCCCACACAATGTGTTATTTTATGGAAAAATAACGGATCCTCATAACACTCGAGAGGTTCAACATGATGAGCTATAAAAAAATTAACGTGCACAGTTGTATTTGGAGGAGTAATACTCAAATTATTTCCCGATTTAACCACATTTTTAATTTTCTGTATAGAGCAATTTTCTAAGATCTTTCTTGTGGTATTGTTTGTCCCATTTATTACAGTCATATCATTCCATTTAAATGATATTGCACTATTTTTATTAGCATTTTTAATTATTTAAGTGACTGACACACAATGCTAGTTCACATCAAGTGTGTGCGTTTAACAAGCAAAGTTCGCAACGTCAAAAAAAAAAGTGTGCATTTAATAAGCAAATTTGTTGGCAACATTTAAAAAAAAGTTCAAATAACAGAAACTAACGTTTACATAACTAGTTTTAAAAATTGCGTCAGCTGCTTTTATTTTCTCATTTATTATCAACTGAATTTTTGAAATTTTTAGCTGTCATCTTAAAAAATATATGTTTGCGTAAAGGTCCCAAGCCAAAGTTTTTTGCAGATAAACCGTTCCTTATTATTTTAATTTCTAAAGAAGTTGATGAAGAGCACGACGGTCGAATAATGTGCAATGTGCTTTTTTATGGAAAGATAGCCAACCCTTTGATTATTAAAGAAAATAGAAGTGATGAACTGTAAACTTAATAACCATAAAAAATTTTTGACAGTACATTATAAACCAATATAATTGCTTGAGAAAATTGCATCCATTGATATAAAAATCAAGACTCTGATTTTTAACATGAAATTTAGTCGATGTGCAATTTGTATGTGAACTAGTTTTGTGTGAAAAATCCACTCAATATTTAAAAATTTTAAGTAAACAAAATAAGCATTTATTTATTTGTATAAGTTATATCTTTTCTATGTATAGCATGTTGTAAAATTTTGAATCTCAACTACAGTCGGTACAATATTTATTGAAATAGAATTCTAAGATAAGAATAAGCCAATAAAGTTCTGTTATCGGAACTACTGTAACAATTTACCGGAGCAGGGGCGTGCCTTGAATATTAAAATATAAACGCGATACTCCTCAACTGTGAATTCCTTTCTTTTATTTTTCACCTTTTTTAATTCATTTTAATAAGAAATTACACTGAAAATGCACTTACGTAGAAACATGCCTTTGTAACTGCGAACAACTGCAAGCTGCTAATGTGAACGCCAAACCGCCAGTGTATATCTACTTTGGGTGTCGAATGCAGTTAATTCCAAGAAAGTGATGCAGGGGTCTTCTTGGAATTCTATCTCATCAAATATCGTACGGACTGTGCTTTGAAAATTGTCGACTAGTTAACGTCATTTACTCTATTGTGTAACTCGTGCTCACTAAATGTTAATGTTTGGAGTTGGATGTAGTTTGTATGCTTTGTATCCGATATTGGCTCATTTTAAACTGGTAGTTATTATTGTTACGACAACATCTAAAAAAATATGTATACCTCAAGTTATTAAAAAGCGCGTACACTAATATTGGGCAAATCAGTACAGTTCGATTTTCAAGATAGTCACTTCAATCTTGCTCTCCACAAATAAAATCTTTTATTTGTGAAACACTTATTGGATATTCAGTTAAACAATTCAGTTTTGTAGGAATTACGTGAATTTTGATATCTTGTGTTCTTATTAACATGGAAAATATTCCCTCGAATTTATTTGCTTCTATAGTTAATTTTCCTTTACGTGTCTTAATTCGTAAACTGAAGGGTTGTTGTTTTTCTTAGCGGTAATTGTGAGATTGAAAAGATCTGAGACATTTGCTAATGTATTTATTGTTATCAAACCTGTTGTTATTATTTTGAGCCTCAATACGTTCAATATGGAAGCAAAGTGAATTTAACTGTCTATTACGCATACGCTATTCATCTTCTCGATCGCACTAAATGACGTCACGAATTAGCGCGGCAGCAAACACCCTCTTAATACTTTATTTTGCGCGCCAAATTTTAATAATTATAATTATTCAACGACCTTCAAGATTTTTCTAATGCTTTCATTACATTACAGATTATTTCTAGATATTTAATTAAAAGTTTCTCATTGTCTGACATTTTACTTGGGATTTATATTAAGTTCATTTTATATAGCGACTATATATTAGAATTAGAGCAATCTCATTCTATTTAGAGGATATTGCAGTGTTTGTTTTTGTATTATCGAAGCTGCCAAGCAGTGCTAGTTCGCATTAAATGTGTATAACAGACAACATATGACTTCAATACACAAAAAAAAACAAACCATTGACTTTTGAGTGGATTATAGTTTTGTTATTGTTTTAAAAATTGTGTTTGCTGCTTTTCTTCCTGATTTAGTGTAGTAAAGTAATTGAAATTTTTAGCAGTAAAAATGCAAATCAGAAAAAGATGTTTGCGTAGAGAAATTACAGAAGAGTTTATCGCGGATAGACCGTTCCTTATTATTTTAACGTTTAATGAAGAATGTGACAGTCCAAGTCAGTACAGTGTGCTTTTTTGTGGAAAATTATCTGACCCATCGATTATTAAAGAAAATCCACATGAACTGTAAACATAAAACATAAAAAAATTTTCATTGATGTATATTATTGGATATTAAATTTAATGATCTCATTTGCATGTCATATCTAAATAGAGGGTGTTCCAAAAACAAGTACCAAAATTTTAACCACGTCATCAAATATAACAGTTTTTGTCTAATAATTTTTCTTCAAAATCTTACATGCTTGTCCACTATTTTTTACTCATTGAAATAACACTAACCTGCCGCCTGTGGATTAAAGAAATATCTAAGTAACGTATGGGAATGTTTAATACAATGATTTACTATACTCCATGTCAAGTGTAAGAAATATGACGAAGTATTAGCAGTTGTGATTGTGCATCATGTTGTGTTTCACAAACAGTGAATATGTTGATACGATGTTAGTTTATGGTCGTATCAATGTTAGCTTACATTGAAGTCTAAGGCTCATAGTATTTATATGGATCATTTCTCGAATCGTCTTATACATTTTGAAGGTGAACTGACAACAACCTAATTGTACTACGAACATTGAATATGCACTTTTCGAGAATGTTGCATATAGTCCTGGTTCTTGTAGACTGTTTTGTTTAGAAAAGTTTAGTTTTACGGACTCATAATTATCATAACTGACAGCAGTTTTGCGACTGGATATCGTGAGGATTTTCAGTGAATTTTGGAACAAAATAGTAAACGAGTGACTCGATGGACCTTACATTATACCAGATCGGCTAGACCGTCCGAGATATTTATATTATTTAAGTAACGCCCTAAATGATCTACTGGATTATGTTCCTCTGGAAGTTCGTCAAAACATAGCAATTCATGATGGTGCTTCTTGGCATAATGCCTGCCTGAATCTTTTGAAATTGGTTAATTCAGCACTTTCCTGAACGTTGTATGGTTTGAAATGGTCTAGTTGCATGGCCTGTCCGATTGTCAAACAATCCGTGCGGTTTTTATTTATGGGTCATTTGAAACAGTTGGGTTTCAGTTAAAATGGTTGAAGAAAATTTTCGATACTGTACACTATTATTCCTTGAATAACATGGGATATTTTTAACATTTGTTGTAACTTAATTTAGTAAAATAATTGTGAACCTACTGAAAATAATCTATTTTATGAATAACTTTTTACCTTGAACAATTGTCATTTAACATAATAAATTTTATTACTTTACAATATAAACCGAATCAATTCTCATTATTTTGTTCATTATTCAATCAACTAAGCCTTTCGATTTACACTCCAGTGACGGGTAACCAAAATTTAAAATTCTAGAAAATATAAAATGAAGAGGTTTATGAAAAAAATTATTAGACGAAAGTTAACACCATGTAGATTTCATAGAAATTACATAAATTTCAGTAACCTATGTTAATATTAACATACAAGAATATTTGCATGAATTTCTCTGCTTTCGTAGTTAATTTTCCACTTTGTTTCGTGTATTTTAATTCGTAAACTGAAGTAATGTCATGTTTTAAGGGTAATCATGGGAATGAAAGGATCTAACATATTTCCCAATGAATTTATTGCTAACAGACGTTTTATGTAAATATAGCAGAACCTACTAGCTATCAAAAGGTTCAACTTGAACTATAAAAAGAAATGTTCAAATAGAGTTTCTATATTTAACTAATTGTAATTATTAATTAATAACCTTCAAGATTTTTCTAGTATTTTCAGTACATAATTATATAAGGTTATAGATTATTTCTAGATATTTAAAAGATATAAGCAAGTTTCCCATTGTCTGTGGCTTTACTCAGGGTATATTTGTTCAATTCATACCTTGACTTGTATATTAGAGTAATCTCATTGTATTTAGATATCGCTGTGTTTGTTTTTGTATTATTGAAGCTGCCGTGCAGTGCTAGTTCATATCAAGTATGTATAATAGACATGTGACTTCAACACACAAAAAAAAACGAGCCAGTGACTTTTGAGTGAATTAAAGTTAGTACTAACATATTTTTGTTTTAAAAATTGTGTTTGCTGCTTTTTACCGGTTTAGTATAGTTAAGCGATTGATAGTTGTAGCTATAAAGAAGCCAGTCAGAAAAATACTTTTACGTAAAGAACCTACAGAAGAGTTCATCGCAGATAAACCGTTCTTTATTATTTTAACGTTTAAAGAAGAATGTGGCAGTCTAAGTCAGTACAGTGTGATTTTTTATGGAAAATTAGCTGACCCATCGATAAGAAAATCAACATGAACTGTAAACTCAAAATATACCTATATCAATATATCAATAAAATCGCTTGAGAATATTGCATGAAAGAGTGAATTATTGTATCTATTTATATAAAATGAATTTGTACTTGAAAAATTTTTATTGATCTTCTGCTTCTGTGTAAACTAATCTGTGTGGCAATCCACAAAGTATTAAAAATTTTAAATCTCATTTCATACAATTTGAGTTAAAAAAATCACAGAGTAAACTGTGTTATTATTTAAATATTTTTTAGAATTTCTTGAAATATTTATATCAATTGCATTTTCTGGACATAATAAAAATATATTTTGTCAAACACGTACTAAGTAATGTTTTTGTTGTTATAAACTTGATACATGAAATACTGAATTTGTAACATGACAAAAATTTAATCGATCTGCATCTTGTATGTGAGCTAGTTCTGTTCTGTTCAGTATTTAAAATTTCGTTTTTTAGTAAAAAATTCACTGAGAATATGGTCTTAAATCATTCGAATATTTTCTTAAGAGTTTCTTAGTGCTTCCATTTATTAATATAAGTTATATTTTTTTAAACATGTAAATGTATATTGTCATATTTTGTATCCCAACTATTCAACTTTAAATATTGTCCACTTGTATTACAAAATTTAAAAAAAAAATTGTGAAACACTTATTGGATATTAAATTTGATGATCTCATTTGCATGCCATATCTAAATAGAGAGTGTTCCAAAAATAAGTACCAAAATGTTAACCACATATCATAAAAAGTAACAGTTTTTGTCTAATAATTTTTTTTCAAAATCTTACACCCTTGTCCACTATTTTTTACTCATTGAAATAACGCTAACCGCCTGTGGATTAAAGAAATATCTAAGTAACGTATGCGAATGTTTAATACAATGATTGACTAAAAGGATTTACTATACTAAATGTGAAGTGTAAGAAATACGAAGAAGTATTAGCAGTTGTCATTGTGCATCATGTCATGTTTCACAAACAGTGAATATGTTGATACGATGTTAGCTTACATTGAAGTCTAAGGCTCATAGTATTTATATGGATCATTTCGCGAATCGTCTTATACCTTTTGGAGGTGAACTGGCAACAATCTAATTGTACTACGAACATTGAATATACACTTTTCAATAATGTTGCAAATAATACTGGTCCTTGTAGTCTGTTTAGTTTAGAAAAGTTTAGTTTTGCAGACTCATAATCATCGTAACTGACAGCAGTTTTGTGACTGGATATAGTGAGGATTTTAAGTAAATTTTGGGACAAAATAGTAAACGAGTGACTCGACTCGATAGACTTTAAATTATTTCAGATCGGCTAGACCATCCGAGATATTTATATTATTTAAGTAACGCCCTAAATGATTTACTGGATTATGTTCCTCTGGAAATTCGTCAAAATGTAGTAATTCATGATGGTGCTTCATGGCATAATGCCCGAATTTTTTGAAATTTGTTAATTCAACATTTTCCTCGAAGGCGTATCGTTCCAAATGGTCTAATTGCATGGCGTGTCCGATTGTCAAATTTCAATCCGTACGATTTTTATTTATGGGGTCGTTTGAAACAGCTAGTGTATTCCACTTCAGTTAAAATCGTTGAAGAAAATTTTTAATGCTGTACACAATTATTCCTTGGATAACATGGGATATTTTTAACATTTGTTGTAACTTAATTTAGTAAAATAATTGTGAACCTACTGAAAATAAATAATAACTTGTTACCTTGAACAATTTTCGTTTAACATAACAAATTTTATTATTTTTCAATATAAATCGAATTAATTGTCATTATTTTTTTTATTATTCAATCAGCTAAACCTTTCGATTTACACTCCAGTGACGGGTAATGAAAATTTTAAATTCTAGAAAGTATATCTTAAAAATGAAGAGATTTATGAAAAAATTTATTAGACAAAAGGGAACACCCTGTAGATTTCATAGAAGTTACATAAATTTCAGTAACCTATGTTAAATATTTGCACGAATTTCTCTGCTTTCGTAGTTAATTTTCCATTTTGTTCTGTGTATTTTAATTCGTAAACTGAAGTAATGTAATTTTTATTAAGAATAATCACAGGACTGAAGAGATCTAACATATAACAAATTTATTGCGAACAGACATTTTATGTAAAAGTAGCTGAACCTCCTAGCAACCAAAAGGTTCAACATGAACTATAAAAAGAAATTTTCAAATGGAATTTCTATATTTAACTCATTTCAAAACATAGCTGTAAAAGTAATAATCAAATTAGTTTCCCGATTTAACAACACAATAGCGTTGATTATTAAAGTATTCTTATTGAATTCGGATAATGTTGTAGGATTTTTAAAAACTATTTTGCTATTTTCATTTATTTGTTTATATAAGTTAGATCTTTCCAGATCCTGTAGACATTGTGAAATTATGAATCTCAACTACTCAAGTACTCAACTTTGAATATTGTTGTCTATTTAATGTTACTTACTTTGCTGGGTAACTTGTGCACACTGAATGTCAACGCTTGAAATTGTACGCATTTTGCATGCTTTATCTCTATTATTACACGATATTAAAATATTATACAGGTTCGGAAAGTCCCCATGGTCCATCTGCCGTTACGTGAGAGCGATAAAGTAAGACATAGAAATCCGTGCGATGGAGAAGGATGGCTATAATGAAGGCGTCTTATAGTCACCGCCCGTTGCGCCCTTCCACAAATTAGATCCACTTCCACTTGTAATTCAGTGACCGGTGGTCATCTTTGTTTTCGTCGTTTGCCTTTTCTTTAATAGATGTCACTACTTATACAATTGCGACTTCGGTATTCCGATATGTTAATACAATCCGTTAACAGAGGGCAGCGCAACGCGTAACAAAGAAATTTTTTACAGTAGCTAGTAGATAGCTCTGTTTGTAAATCTAGTGACATTGTTTCCCCTACTGAGAAGTTATTCAAATGGAGTATAGTGCTCAGCTACATTGAAAGTTCATTTAGTTGTTATTTAAGTATACTTTGCCCTCTGTTAACGGATTGTATTAACATATCGGACTACTGGAGTCGGAATTGTATAAGTAGTGACATCTATTAAAGAAAAGCCAAACGAGGAAAACAAAGATGACCACCGGTCGCTGAATTACAAGTGGAAGGGCAAAACGGGCGGTGACTATGAGACGCCTTCATTATAGCCATCCTTCTCTATCGCACGGATTTCTATGACTTACTTTATCGCTCTCACGTAACGGCAGATGAACCATGGGGACTTTCCGACCCTGTATACAATATTGCGTACAGTATTACATTTATGATTTGTATTCAACTATATTGCATAAATATATACGTTAGTAGATCGGACAAGTCGCGACACACTTTGATAGATTTAAAACAATTTGTCTTTATGTAAAGATGCCCCAACCAGTGTTATAGTCCTTAAAATTATGTTCAGCCTCTGAAATAATACTTATCTTGATCTGGTGGGGGTATCTCACGTACTTAATAACGATGGTAATTATGCAAAATTGAAATCAGGTATGATAATGGCAATGAGATGTGCTATGCTGCCAATGCCCGTGGAAGAAGTTATTGTAGACCATCCGTTTGGAATCTACCTGATTCATAGGGAAGGTCCACTCGTGCAGGTGCTGTTTAGTGGACGTGTAATTCAACCCAAAGTGTAATACCTCACGGCAAAAGATGCACAATAAAAAACTTGTTATTCGTCTGTTGCCTTTTAGGAAAAGAGTAAAATTTGCTTCCCATAATTATGTATATACCAATTGACAGTAGAAGATGCATTTAATTTTGTTTACCTTTGTAATACTGTTGTTATCGTTTTAAGTGACCACCGTTTATTGAAAACTGATAATAATCCTGATTTTGTAAGTGTAGTTCATGTAAACAGTCCATCTGTAACACCAAGAGATTAACTTAGCAATTTTGTATTAATTTATGTATAATTTAATGTTGGAAATATATGTGTAAAAAGAAGAGTTTGCATTTTTCTCGTGAACGCGTGTCGTAAAAACTTACTACAAAAGAAATTATACACAATAGAACATCACCATTTCAGGGGGATTTTAAAGCATGTGTCATTTGCATGCGGGTCACAACGAATGCATGATTCCGTTAATAAGTCTGTGCGATGGCTTGGAATACCTAACTTCCAATATCATTGAAACAGTTCGTTTGTATAAGTAGTTACTAGTATCATGCATTTTGCTCAATTCATGGATCCGTTTATTTAAGTTTGAACCATTCTGTTATTTTATTGCATTTATGTACCACAAGATGGGGACTTGGTAGAATTAAAAACGGAGGATAGGAATTATTTATAAAATTTAAGAATAAAAACAGCTTTTATAATAAGTCTTATCTTTGTCAGGTATTCAAATTGAGATGCGGTGTTTAGTAAATGTTGAATATTTTGTTGCGGATCATCCTTTTGTTGTTCTTATGGTATCTAGTAACAAACGTACAGGCAATATACTGTTCGCTGGAAGAATTACTAATCCCCAGTAATGCAGGTAGGAATATTTCCATTGATACTAAAATGTGGCTATCATTAGATGTGTAATATTTATGCTTCTTATTCTTATTGCATGTCCAGGTTGTTCTTACTAATTTTTTCGTAATTATAAAAATACACAGGGTTGGGCAAATGTGTCGGAACACCCTAAGTTTGATTAAAAAATACCTTTCACAAAAGTTTTTGTAGTATTTTTATTCTTTTCAATGGCGTACTTTAATTTCCAACGTCTACTTTATTTTTAGAGAAACGGGGCTGTAGGCAGTTTTTTAAATGGACCGCCCTGTTTATTTTAACATTTTTAGAAAGACCGATTTTCACGAAATACAATGATAAAGGGTTTGGTGGGTCTGCCATGTATTGTTTTTTAAATGTCGAATACAACTATAAAATAAAGATTAAAAATTGTATTAATGGAAATGAAATTTGTTATTGCAAAATATGGAGCACTTGAATATTAAAAAAAGATTCGTAATAAATGTTCAAACTGACGACCTTCGGCAGCCTGACAATATCCTAATCGATCAACGAAAGCTCTTATTAAGGAATTTTGAATGGCATGCTGTGACATTTCTTAAACGACCATTCTAATTAGATCTTCCATCTCGTCTAACGTCTGAGGTTTGGTCTTGTGGACAACACATTTTACATGAAATAGTCTAACGGACTTAAATCTGACGATCGCAGTGGCCATTCAATACATCCTCTTCGCCCTATCCATGCCTGTGGAAATACATTATTTATGATGAGGCAGAGCTCCATCTTGTTGATACCAAAGGTCATTTGAGAGTACTTCAGGATTTGCATGGTTTGGAAATAAACGAATCAATGCTGGAATGCGCAAAGGTTGTAAATAACAAAAGAGTTCAAATTTTCTCTAAGAAAGAATGTGCCGAAAATGGGTCCTCTGATTATGCCCATCCGTACATTTAATTTCTGAGGATATTGAGTGTGATTTTCTTCTATCCCATGTGGATTTTGATCACTCCAGTAACGACAGTTATGTCGATTTATAAAACTGTCTAAGAACAATGTCGATTCATCCGAGAAAAGTATATTATTGACAAAGTTTCCATTATTCTCAATGACGTTCATCATTTTGTCACAAAATTGCAACCTTCTATCAGTGTCATCCTCATTTAATAATTGTTGTACTAAATGTATTTTATACGGATGAAATTTATTTTTGGACAATATCCTCCTTATTGATCTCTCGCTAATATTGTGATATGACTACTTGAAGTACTGAAGTTTTTGGTTCTTCTTGTAGATTGACAAAAACATCAGAATCTAGTGACTTATCTTCATTTGTATCTGATTTACGTGCGCCTGATTTTGTAAGATTTTTAACACTTTCCGTTTCATAAAACATTGTCACAACCCTTGAAACTGTAGATTTTGAAATATGGAATTTCCTTCAGGGAAAATTGCATAAAAAATATATGCATCTTCCTGCCTCCAAAACCAACCATCGTCAACAAAGAAATTCTTTTACTTAGGTCACGCATAACTTGAAATTTGAACAGCGATCTTAATAAGTAATAACTATCTGTCTCTATTGACAGCATCTAATACAAATAGATGATTTAATTTCTTTTGACAAAATTTGCAAAAACGCTATCAAACCCGATGACTTTTTCAGGTAGCCGTGACAAAAGATATAAACAGCCAACTTTTTATTTTATTGTTTTAGTCAACATTTAAAGAACAATAAATTGCAGACCCACCAAACCCTATATCACTGCAATCTGTCTTTCTAAAAATGTTAAAATAAACAGGGTGGTCCATTTCAAAAAAACTGCCGGCCTCGCTGTATCTCTAAAAATAAAGTAGATGTTGGAATTTAAAGTGCGTCATTGAAAAGAATAAAATACTACAAAAACTAAAGGTACTTTTTAATCAAACTTATGGTTTACCCTGTACACAGGTGTTCCGATACATTTGCCTAACTCTGTATCGATCATAAAAAAATTACTATTTTACTTCATTGACTTGTCTTATACGGGGTGTAACTCTGGATGGGGATCATATTTATTCAGAGGCTACTTTTGACCTTTAGGAACACATACACGTTTGTTTTCTCAAATTATGTCCTTGAAACTTCGTGGATGCTGGACAGACTAGTGTAACTCCAAACAATCGTGCCTGCTAGTTGCGAGCGCATACCCAATTGGGAGTTGCAGCATGCATTGTTGTCAAATCTCATCTTTTATTGACAAATACTACAAATTTTCTTATAACATCACACAGAAATCTAGCGATGAAGACACACAAACACACTATACCATTACTAAACAGTGACATAGTCAGTCATTGAATTAATGTTGGCCGTTTGTTTTTTACCAACTTATTATGGAATTCAAAAATGTATAACATATACATAATACCGTAAGAAAGTGTTGAACAGTCGATGGTATTTAAAAGTAAAGAGACTAAAATTGACTTCAGTATGTAATTAAATGTAAAATATCAGGTGTCATTGACACTGAGATTCATATACTAAACACAGTGCTTTAAAAAAATAGTAACAGGTACTTTTTATTATAAACCTGAAATTATTTTAAGAAATATTTCAAATTATCAGATCAGTAAGTAGTTTTATTTATTTTTTATTATGTAGGTACGTGTTATATGTAGAAGGGCAAAAATAATTATTCGAACATAAAAAAAATGTCATAAAGTTGATTTAAAAAGGTAACAACTGGCAAATCGGTATTATGGGGAAAACACTATAACCCCTAAAAAATCGACCCCATTAAGGTTACACCCTTATAAATTTTATATCCAACTGCAAAAATTTCTGGATTGGTTTTGGAAATTAAAAATGATTATCGATAAATATTTATATTTATAAGAAAAATTATGTGACCTTCAAAAACAAAAATCAGATAACAGCTTCTGCAAACATTGGAATGAATGAAGTTTTACAAAATTCTGAAACTTGTTATGGATCTGCCAGATTGGGAGGAATAGGTAGAATGCTTCTTAATAGCATGACAGGGGTAGCATTAGGTAACCTGAATATGATATTCTGTAAGGCTTTATTTTCAACCAGGTGTACACTTTATGCCAAGAACTGCAAGAATTAAAGGGGTGGTACAAAAATTCCAGGCCGATCATCCGTTTATCATGCTACTCGCCCAATGCGGAAAGAGAAAGAGAAACAGAATGATAAACCCACTTTTCATTGGGAAAATTAGTGAACCTAATAAATAACTACGCATTTAATAATAGTGTTAAAAATTAAACTGTATTAATTTGTTCATAAAAAGGATAGTAATATATTCACATTGTATTATTTGAATTACTTATTAAAGAAGTATTGAAGTTTTTATTATTATTATTAAAACTTGAAAGGGATGCGTTAATAATAATTACCTTCTTGTCCTATTTGTTTGTATTTATCTAGGGAAATATTAAATTTAAAAACCATATATTCCAATGTGTTGCTTTTGTTGGTTGCTGATTTCGTTTTGATTTTCCTTTGCTTTCTCTCCTGTTGATATATCTATCGTTACACCATATCTTTACCAAAGCATTTCATTCTAGATTTGACTTTCGGACTAGACTTTTTATCAGAGGAACTACCACCTGAGATTTTTTATGCGGACCGGCCATTCAAGTTTTTTATTCGATGCGACAGTGGTAAAGAAGCCACTATTCTTTTCCAAGGGAGGGTGTCGTTTCCCCT
This sequence comes from Anoplophora glabripennis, assembly GCF_000390285.2. Taxonomy (NCBI): domain Eukaryota; kingdom Metazoa; phylum Arthropoda; class Insecta; order Coleoptera; family Cerambycidae; genus Anoplophora; species Anoplophora glabripennis. The sequence continues at coordinate 1,292,804 of NW_019416401.1, read as the reverse complement.
GTATATACTAAAGTATTATCTGAGAAAAAATAATGAATAAAATTAAAATTATAAAAAAAACATATTGTCTGAAGTCGTCTAACTTGGGTTAGATATCCTTTGCATCCTAGATTGAAGTAACTTTATTAAAAAAAAAAAGTGAATTTGTTGGAATTAGCTGAGTATTTTCTTTAGTTTGCTTACTTAAATCTTTCCTATTAATTATTCTTCTTTTTCAACTTGCTCTCAATGTGTTGCATATCATTGCTACGACTTAATCTCTATTTTTGTAGTACAACCTAGTAAAACCAGTTTCATTTTAGATACGAATTTAGAATTCGAATGTATGTCTATCCATCGACCATCTCAGGTTTTTTATGTTAATCGGCCATTCATCTTTTTTGTTCAGCATACCAAAGGAGCGGAAACCCATGTTCTCTTCGAAGGAAGAGTTCGCTTTCCCTTATACGTAATAAAAAATTATTTAAGGAAAAATAATGTTTAAATTAGATCATAGGATTAGTGTAATATGATATAGTGTACTAATACTAGTTCAGATCTGTTATTAAAAAGTTTACTATCGATTTTTGGCTTTAAAGTGTCTCGAAATAATTTTCTTAATTTTCTACCGGCCCACATGTTCACTGAAAACTTTTGCTGAAAAGCACAGCGACGTATTTCGTGTGGATTTTCGATAGTCCAGTGGTGAACATTTTCTTATTCGGAACTTGACAGTCGGGATAATCTATCTGATATTGTCTTCTGTTTTATCCACACAAAGAGTAGACTCTAACCATATCAACTCTTTCTTGATTCGTACAATTGCTTTTTCATAATATCATAAGAAAAACTTGGAAATAAATACACAAAAATACACTGTAGTGAAATAAATCACTTTATAAGGTTACATCACACAAGACACTTTACATCCTCTGGTAAACCGAAGAAGTCGAAAACAAATAAAAATGTAAGAAACCTGTTTATCATCCCGTCACTTCATACCAGGTGTCAAGACAATTTGTAGTCGTCAACAGCACAGCTAACCTTCATTGTTCTTCGTGAGTGTCTGGAACATGATGGTATTCTGCTTAAATTTAAACTGTGAAAGTTACAGTAGTATAGTTCACTGTTTGTAAAAACTTGAAATGATTTAAAAAATTAAAACGTCGAATATTTATACGATTAAAAAAAAGAGTCCTACCCTGAAAAAGTTACCCCTACTTAAAGGTACATCCCGTATACGTTCAAAGTGCTGCGCTAAACTAAACTTTGTTTTACGTTCAAAAAGATAATCGCTATTCATATTTTATTTTTAGGAATGGAGGTGTTTTTATTTAAGTCCAGGCCGCCACCCGTTGAGAAGTTCATTGCTGATCATCCATTTTTCATAATTCTCCGTTCTAGTCAAGACGATACCACAAGCGTTTTGTTTGGAGGACGCATCTCCAAACCCAAATATAATTAAGATATGCCTCTACTAAACTTTTATATACATATAAATAATATTTTTGAGCTTTATTAAATGTTTAAAAGGAATTATTATAATTGCTTTTTAAAGTGTAGTTAATAGCGTCGTGAAGAGAAATATAAGATTAGTTCAGTTTTAAGTATATTGGAGATATTTTGAATCGAAGACAAGTTATTTGAATAAGTTCTAATATACCTGGGAATTAGGCAAGGTATCAAAAAATAGTGTGACTGCCTTCGGATGGTGATAGTACCGTTCAGAAAATTTCTTATTTTCCCTCTTAAGTTAATTTCAGCTCTTCAGCGGAAAAATGGTGGTTTTTATTTATCTTTAGAAAGAGTGGTAAATTTTTATATTTGAGCTGATAGTGACGGAAGGGCGCTGTAGCAAACAAATGTTCGCGATGCGTACACTTAACAAGCTCCGTGGGCATTTTCGTTTGCTTCACCGTAAATTATGAGCATATAATATTCGCGATTGCTAAATAAATGCACAATTTTCAAAAGAAAACTTGGAAATACGGCTATTAAATGTACTTTCGAAAAACAGCGCAGCAATCACTAAAACAATGTATTACAAACTGAGTTTCGAATACAGTCCGGTTTCATAAGAAACCTACAAACTCGTTAAAACTTACAGAATTTTTTGTAAATAGCAGTTCCAAAACAGTTTCAAACATATTTTTAATTAATATTTTTCTCTATGACCTTAAACTTCCGATACAAGTTTGCGACATCAGTTATCACAGTTTTTGCTTCTTTTTCACCCCTTTAAATTTTTGACATAAGTTCAGTAACACCCTGTATTTAGGACCAGTAATTCCTAATGTTTTTGTGAAGCACTAATCACATCTCTGCAAGAAAACCTGGATATTAGTTTTATGAAGGTGTAACGTAGAACTCGGCATAATAAAACGTTTTGTTTTTAGCACTACAAATAGAACTGTACTGCATGCCGCCACCTCCTGAAGATTTCACAGCTAACCATCCGTTTTTAATAATTCTCCGTTCTAGTCAAGAGGGTGGTACCAATGTTTTATTTGGAGGACGGGTCTCCAAACCTCAATATTAAATAAGATACGCCTTATATAAATAAATTACTTTAATATGAAAATATTGTATGTGCTTTGTTAACTGTTTATAAAAAAAATATTATAATATATTTTTAAAATTTAGATTCTGATTTAACTAAGTTGTAAATAATTTGAATTATAAGCCCAATATTCACAATAGTAAAAAATACAAAAAGATAGATATAATATATGAGATATTCGCTATTAATATTTAATTTTTAGGAATTCAGGTTTCATTGCAGTCTATGCCGCTTAAGCCGCCACCTGTTGAGAAGTTTATTGCTGATCATCCATTTTCCATAATTCTCCGTTCTAGTCAAAACAATACCACAAACGTTTTGTTTGGAGGACGGATCTCTCAACCTTAATATTACTTAAAATATACTTTGTATAAAGAAGTTCCTTTATTTTAACAAGAAAATATTGTTATACGATTTATTAAACGTTTAAAAGAAATTATTATAATTCCTTTTTTAAAACTTCGGTAATAACTTCAGGGAAAGAAATATACAGGGTGATTCACAACTTATCCAAAAAAATTTGGGAATAGATGCGGCATGAGAAATCGAGTTAATATCGTAAAAATTTTTTTGTAAAATCCGTATAGTTTCCGAGAAAAAAATTATTGAAGTTATAGTACATTCAACCACTACATAGCTGGACAACTGTAGTCTCTAGCGTCATTCGCAATACGCGTGGAGAGTCACGTGGCCTCAGCGACTGAATACTGAAATCCGCTTTTGCAATCGTCGCTGCGAGAGTGTTTACCTGTTATCTGTGGTGTTTACAATAGTTGTTTAATAGTTAGTGTCAAAAATGGTTTGTGTGTATAGCAACTCGGAATTGATGGATATCGTTTTAATTTATGGTGAAGCAAGACAACATTTGTGTTAGTTCGTAAAAACTGAGTAAAACGAACCCAAATGTGTTTACACGTTGGTGGATAAAATTTTGAACAATTGTTGTTGTAACATCGGGTATGTCAAATGATTTTATTATTTAAAAACACAAATTAATTTTATTAATTAATAAAGGTAAAAGCAGTTGAACTTGCCGAAATAAAATAGATGCTATAAAATTCTATTTACATATTTCTTTCTTTGCGAAAGTTTTTGTCCGTTTTTATCACACCGCCATGCCGGTCGCATTGTGCAAGGTCAAGTTTTACAGTGGACCAGTTTTCAGTGCCGTGCAAAAGTGTATTTTTAAATCATTTTCGAACTGCCCTTTTTGATTTTTTCTTTACAAAATTGTATTTGTAAGGGTCCCCTGTACATCCAGAATTTTTTTTGGATAAGTGAATCACCCTGTATTTTTAATTCCGATTTTACTTACTAAGTAAATATTTTGTGTCTGGATATTATATGTAGGTGCTAGTTTGAAGCTGTCATCTTTTTAAAAAATGCAAAAATAGATATGCAGAGTGTAACTGAATGGGGGTTATATTTATACGGCAGCTACTTTTGACCTTTAGAAACATATTTTTTTTAGCCTTTTTGGTGGAAAAGCTAGTGTGACCTCAAATAACGGCGTTTGTTATGTCTCGGCGCATGCACAATTGGCAACTGTTCTGTGCATTGTTGTCAAATAATTTAAAAGAAACGTTATTAAAAAGCAAAGTTCCCGCTGAGAGGTACTGCTCCTTAGCACGTTACTTTTGTTGAATAAGTGTTCGCCGGGAGTTCTCTGAGTTTGTTCTCGTCCAACTAGAGCATTAGCTTTCAAAGCTCCCATAACTTCATAAATGTTGAACTAATCTTACAAATATTTTCTTATTCAGAACTTGACAGTCGGGATAATTCATCTGATATCGTCTTCTGTTTTATTCACATAAAGAGTAGACTCTAACCATATCTACTCTTTCTTGATTCGTACAAATGATTTTTCATAATATCATAACAAAAACTTGAAAATAAATACACAAAAATACGCTAGTGAAATAAATCTCTTTTATAAGGTTATACCACACAAGGCACTTTACACTTTACACCTGTTTATCATCCCGTTGTATCATACCAGGTGTAAAGACAATTTGCAGTTGCCAACAACACAGCTAACCTTCATTGTCCTTCGGAAGTGTTTGGAACATGATGGTATTCTGCTTAAATTTATGCTGTGTAAGTTACAGTAGTATAGTTCTGCTAAAGTAGGTCGATGTCAGACGTCATTGACACAGATTCACAAATTAAATACATACACTGCTTTAAAAAAATAGTAACACAAACGATTTAAACAATAACACGTCGACTATTTGTACGATTAAAAAAAGAATCGTATCTCTAAAAAACCTGACCCCCACTTAAAGTTGCACCCCGTATACGTTCAAGGTGCTGCGCTAAACTAAACTTTGTTTTACGTTCAAAAAGGTAATCGCTATTAATATTTTATTTTTAGGAATGGTGTTTTCATTTCTGTCCATGTCGCTCATGCCGCCACCTGTTGAGAAGTTTATTGCTGATCATCCATTTTTCATAATTCTCCGTTCTAGTCAAGACGATACTACAAACGTTTTGTTCGGAGGACGGGTCTCCAAACCCAAATATAATTAAGATATGCCTCTACTAAACTTATATATACATATAAATAATATTTTTGAGCTTTATTAAATGTTTAAAAGGAATTATTATAATTGCTTTTTAAAGTGTAGTTAATAGCGTCGTGAAGAGAAATATAAGATTAGTTCAGTTTTAAGTATATTGGAGATATTTTGAATCGAAGACAAGTTATTTGAATAAGTTCTAATATACCTGGGAATTAGGCAAGGTATCAAAAAATAGTGTGACTGACTTCGGAGGGTGATAGTACCGTTCAGAAAATTTCTTATTTTCCCTCTTAAGTTAATTTCAGCTCTTCAGCGGAAAAATGGTGGTTTTTATTTATCTTTAGAAAGAGTGGTAAATTTTTATATTTGAGCTGATAGTGATGGAAGGGATAGTTTTTGACACTGTAAAACAACAAAAGAAGTATTCAGTCGAATAGCACCGTTCAAAGAAAATTTGCTTTCGTCTTAATAGATTACAGAGGAATGACTGACTGGAATATTAATTAAGATTAAGTAAAAAGAAAAAGCATTTTATTTTTAGGAACGTATATAGCAGCTTTCTTGCTTCTCGTACCTCTGTGTCTTGAGGAGTTTACTAAAAAAAACTACTCGCAAAATAATATTTTTTTCCTTCATTTTAATGTTAGGCTTAAAATATTTCATGTGTACTTTGCAAGCCACACTTCAACTCTGTGTGATACGAAGGACTTACGAGATTAAAAAAGCGATTTACGTTTTTAGGAGTGGAATTTATGTTATGCTGTTATACGCCTCCTGAGCTGTTCACTGCTGATCATCCTTTTGTCATAATTCTTCAAGCGAGGCAAGGCGACGTCACAAATGCTCTGTTCAAGGGACGCATTAGCCAGCCGCAGTATTAAAGCGATACTTTTGCCTGAATTTTAATGAATTCTGGATTATATACAATAAGCTTGATGTATCAGGGCAAAGCGACTTAATTTTGATCCTATAATAAGGTTTATTTTATTCTTTTTGGTTTATGTCTTTATAGTATACAAATTTTAAAGGCTGGCATTTATATATTCATGTAAGCTTTACTGCTAACAAGTATTATTTTGTAGCACAACATTATGAAAATGTATTTTATATCCTCTGAAAAATTCTTTCATTTACTCGCCTTTACATAAAAAAATATATAACTTTGTCAAAAACAACTTATTTTAATGAAGAATGGAGAAAATAGGTAAGTATTATGTCAAATTCGAAGTAGTTTATGTTTACTATAAACATAAAAAATTTAAATGTGTATTTATTTTAATATAAGAAAAATATATGCAATTTCTAAGAATTACGGAATTTTGTTTGGGGAAGCACCTAGAAATTAAATAAGCCTTTAAATCGAAATTTGGGCAACTCGGCTGAATTTTTGATATGAGTTAGTTTAAGGTATATTATAACAATAAGTGAGAGTAATNTTGCCAACTTGGCTGAATTTTTGATATGAGTTAGTTTAAGGTATATTATAACAATAAGTGAGAGTAATTTTTTGTTCAACTCCCGGCCAAGGGTGAAAAAAGATAAGTTTTTCATAAATGCTGTAAAGCGTACAATTCTACATAAAAATGGCCTCTTGACTTTTTCTTGTACTATTAAAATTAACAGAGTTAGGGAGGCTAGAAGTTAAGGGAATATTTCAGAAATTTAAAAAAATCATAACAAACGGAAAAATGAATGAACTTTGTATTTATTTTTTCAATATGCTCTAAAAAATGTAACTTTTCTTTTCAGAAAAATAGATGTTTTTTAATTTTTAATAAGAAAGTTATAACAAAATCAAATTTTTAATCGTTAATTTTAACGATTTAACAAAACTACAACAATGTTTTTTCTATACTATTCGATTGATTATTTAAAATAACGAAAAGTTGCCCTCAGATCTATTCAATCTAATAGATGGCGCTGAAACACATTTGTGGCTTAAGAGGGCTCTATAGCAAATAGGCAACCAGCAATACATTTTTATAGATTTTATTACACAGTTTGTCTAAATCTGAATTAATGCACAAATAACAGACTTTCCCCCATTTTAATGCAGATTTTCTATAAAATGGAGTTGGTTTGAAACTCAAATTACTTTTTGTTTTAAAGAAATTTGTAATTTTCCGCAAGCGGCATCGTAAATTACCAATTTGTTTACACCTAAAAGTTATTTGAGTTTTAAACTAAGTCCATTTTATAGAAAATCTGCTTTAAAATGGGGGAAAATCTGTTATTTGTGCATTAATTCATATTTAGACAAACTGTGTAATAAAATCTATAAAAATGTATTGCTGGTTACCTATTTGCTACAAAGCCCTCACAATGAAGGACATTGGCACCAAAGCATTTTGATTGGTGCCGCCGTTTAGCGGTGAGTATCACAATTGGCGTCGAGACTTCAATATCCTTTTGAAATTAATAATTAATGTAAGAACTTTTTGGATTGTTGTGTATTTGTGAACTTTAGTATATATTCTTTATTCAACATAATAAATAATTTAAATGTTTGAAATAAGAAAAATATATGCAATTTGAGGGAATGCGGAATTTTGTGTGGGGGAAGTACCTAAAAATTTGCTATTTGCTATCTAGTAGATGGCACCGCATCAAAATTTTACATTGATTTAAATGAGAAACACTGGTTTGAGACTTTAATATCGCTTTGAAAATAACTAATGTGAGAATTTTTTTAATTGTGTATTTGCGACCTTTACTGAATATTCAATTTTTTTTATTTTACTTCAAATTAATTCAGTCAAGTCTGATATTTCAACATCAACCTCTGTTGTTACTGTTGCAGCTTTGCAAATGTAGTTAGTTTAAATGTTTTTTGTACAAGCCGGCAACGGCGGATTTTTTGTATCACCAGGTTCGGGGCAGCACATACCCACTCAGTGTAGAAATCGACAGCGTTCAAAAGGTCCTTCGAGTTTAATTTAAAATAAAGGACTCCGCCATAATCTAATGGAAAATGGCTTTCGGCGAAATCGTCTCAATGTTTGATATGAGATACCTAGGTCTTATCAATCTGACCAAAATTCCCAATGGCCACAACCCCCGGTAATGCCTCTTTTTACCTCTAGAGGGCGTTTAACCCCGCCATAACGATATACTATCGTCTGGGTTTTTGATACCGATGTGATTAAAAGTTTCCATGGCTGGAACTATTTGTGAATTGTCCTTTGATCGCTAGAGGGCGCGTAACTCCAGTAGCCGCAGTATCAGAATTAAAAAGTTGACATTTGATTCGAGAAGTATCAAGGAATTTGAACAAGGTACTTATAGGTTTTTGGGTAGCTGATTACGTTGAGCAGGTCGATCAATCTCTATGCCTTTGTATTCAAGGTTATTTGAAGGTAAAAACGTAAAATGTGTTAAAAAAAATCTGAAAAAAACAGTACAAGTTTTTCGAGTCGCTGATTACGAATATGGCGTGATCTTAACACTTCTATATCATTTGAAGATCATTTTGAGGTCACGTCAGAATTAGATGTCTGTCAATTCAGAAAAATTGGAAAAAAGATTTTATGGTTGTCCTTCGAAGGCAGTTGTCCTTGATCTCAGGTTCGAAGTAAAAGGAGGCATTACCGGGAATTGTGGCAATTGGTTATTTTGGTCAGATTGATGAGACCTATCACATATTAAAAACCCAAACGATTTAACTGAAATCTATCTCATATAGATGTATCGTTCTGGCGGGGTTAAGTGCTCTCTAGGGGTAAAAAGAGGCATTACCGGGGGGTACCATTGGGAATTTTACTGGGGATTACCGGGGGGTACCACTGGAAATTTTGGTCGGATTGATAAGATCTATATAATATCAAAAATTGAGACGATTTCGCTGACAGCCATTTTCCATAAGATTATGGCAGAGTCCTTTATTTTAAATTAATCTTGAAGAACCTTTTGAACGCTGTTTATTATATAGTGTCGAGCATCTACAGTTACCGCAGTCACTATAAAAGCTATTTCTCATGGACGCAAAATGCACTGATTTTCATCCGAATTTCAGTTTTAAATTGAATTAATTATTTAATCGTGAGAATATCTCATTAATTCTACGCATAGTAAAATATTTTAGTAAAGTGTACTTATGTACCCTTCACAAATCAAGTCACGCTGCAACTCTGTGTGATACAAATGACTTGGCAAGATTAAAAATTCAACTTATATTTTCAGGATTGGTACTTGTAGAAATGTGTTTTACATTTCCTAAATTTTTCACCGCTGATCATCCTTTTGTTGTAATTCTACAAGCGAGGCAAGACAACTTCATAAATGCTCTGTTCAATGGACGCATTACTAAACCACTATATTAAAGTAGTATGCACTTTTGTCTTAATAGATCCTTTTGTAAGTTTTGCTAATTGATTTTTTTCTTTTGGTTTAGGTCTATATAAATTGTATGTATTTATGGTAGGTATATAAATTTTAAAGGTTGGCATTTATGTATTCATGTAAGCTTTGTTGCTAACAAGTATTATTTTGTAACATTATGCAAATGTATTTTATATTCTCTGAAAATTTCTTTCATTTACTCACCTTTATTATTAACATATTACAAAATTTAATCGTACATTTAAAATAAGAAGAATTTATGCAATTTGTGGGAGAAGTAAGTATCTACAAATTTGCTAATCTATCTAGTAGATTGAAGTACGATATCTCCTTTATTATAGAAGATGTCAAAAAAGTTATTTAAAATTGTAGCCAACTTAAAACCACATTTTAAAATTATTTTCGGATATACAGGGTGTTACGTATTACCAGGGTGAACCAAACATACTATTTTTTAAATGGGACACCCTATATGTTATTTCAAGTTTAGATTAAGCTCATCTTTCCCATGCTTCCAATATCGGGTTTAATTATGTTATACAGGGTATTTCAAAAGTTATGGTCAATTGTATACGAGAATCATTCCCATTTCAGCGTCCTCTATATCCTAAACAGAACAACTTAACAATAATTTTTTGCAGGCACAACTTTTTGATATCGGTACAGTTTACGAGAAAATGCTATTTCTTTATTATTGCAACAGTTGAATACAGGGCGAGCCAAAACTCGAGCACATAATTTTCTCAATTTTTTTTAAATGAATCGCCCTGTAATTTATTTAAAAAACTGAAAATACGCTTTACGTTCTTTCATTTTTATAAAGCATACTATAGTTAATATCATTAATTTCTGATATTTAATAACAAAAGGAGAGTTTTAAAAAAATTCCTATTACAAGTTGGCCGTGGGCAAATGATAGTGTGACAAATTGTTATAAAACATTACAAAATACCCGTTGTTAAGACGAAATTGTTAATATTAACCAACTTGTCATAATACAAATTTTTTAAATACTCACTCTATTTTTGTATTAAATAGTAAATATTTCAGAAATTAATGATTTTAGCTAGAGGGAATGCTTTATAAAAATGAAAGGACAAAGTCTATTTTCAGTTTTTAAAATAAAATACACGATGATTAATTTAAAAAAATTGAGAAAATTATTTGCTCAAGTTTTGGCTCGCCCCATATTCAAGTGTTGCAATAATAAAGAAATAATAGCACTGTCTCGTAAAACTGCACCAATATCAAAAAGTTATGCTTGCAAAAAATTATTAAGATGTTCTGTTGAGTGTATACAGGATGCTGAAATGGCAATGATTCTCGTATACAATTGACCATTTGAAATACCCTGTATAACATAATTAAACCCTATATTGGAAGCATGAGAGAGATGAGCTTAATCTAAATTTGAAATAATATATAGGGTGTCCCATATAAAAAATAGTATGCTTGGTTCACTCTGGTAATACGTGACACTCTGTATATACCAAAATAATTTTAAAATGTGCATTTTTAAGTTGTCTACAATTTTGGTAAATAACTTTTTTGATATCTTCTATAATAACGGAGATATCGTACTTCGACGCGCTAATGCCGCACCTTGTATTCAAAAATTTAAATGTAGCTATATAAAAAAATTATGCAATGTGTGGGACTTACTGAATATTATTCGGGCGTAGGTGGCGTCGAAACAAAATTTTAGTGGTTTATTGAAGGACAGTGGCGGCACAGCATTTGATTGGTGCTGCCCTTCAACGGTGAGTATCTAAATTGATGTTGAGACTTCAATATACAGGGTGTTTGGAAAAGTTGGTACAAAATTTGAGGGGGTGAAAGTAGAGCCAAAAAAAGTTCCTATAAACATTGGTCCTCCAGAGTGCCGTTACCGAGATGTGAAAAAAGTTACTGTTTTGAGCCATACATCATTTAAAAAATAATTATTTCTGACTAAACTACACAGAATTCGAAAAAAAAAGTATTTTTTCTTCAAAAAAGTCTAATTCATTAAAAAATAATATTTGCTTGATAATTCAATGGAATAAAAAAAATTCGAAAGATTTCTGTTAAGAGAAGTTACAAAACTATACTTATTTATAACCGATTTTGATGAAACTTATGGTAGTTAAAGACCCTTATGGTATAATTATTACCTACAATTTTCATTCTGTTATCTTAATCAGAAAGAAAGTTGTTTTAAAAAATATTCAAATGATAAGACCCCTTTGAAGCGCCATATCTCAATAACGGTGCTCCGGAGGACCAATGTTTATAGGAACTTTTTTTACTATTTTTGGCTCTACTTTCACCCCTTTAAATTTTGTACCAACTTTTCCAAACACCCTGTATTTTTGAAAATAACTGAAAATGTTCTGCATTGCTGTGTATTTGTGACCTTTACTGAACATTATTTTTCTTTTATTTCAAAATAATTCAGTCAAATCTCATATTTTTATCATTGCCATTGAACCACTGACAATGAGAGCGGGGCTTCAATATACAGGGTGTCTCATAATTAGCTGCCAACTCTGAACAGGCCGATTCTATGATCAAAACTAAGTAAAAAGTTCATATGAATATGGGTCCGGAAATGCTTTCTAAGGGCACAGGGACCCATTGAAGAGGGAGGAATGGAAATCATTTTTTTGCAATATCTCTCAATCGCGTTGTGATAAATGAATGAAATTTGGTATACACAGCTAAATTTTGATGAGCAATTTGACGGACTAATCCATTTATTTCCACAAGGTCCATTGGGGTGGGTACGGGGGGGCCCTTGGTACTTTGCGTGTGTAACTTTTTCATCTTTGACTTTTTAACAAATTGGACAGCAAATTTCGTTTTCCCGAACTGTTTTACGTTAAAAAGGTACTCTTGTTTCAAATTGTTATGGTCAATTTCATAGTAATTTAAACAAATTACTATTATTATTTTTTGTTTAAATTACTATGAAATTGACCAAAGTGGGATTAATTCAAGAGCGATTTTCTCAGAAACCGTTAAAGATAACGATTTGAAACAAGAGTACCCTTTTAACGTAAAACAGTTCGGGAAAACGGAATTTGCTGTCCAATTTGTTAAAAAGTCAAAGATGAAAAAGTTACACACGCAAAGTACCAAGGGCCCCCCCGTACCCACCCCAATGGACCTTGTGGAAATAAATGGATTAGTCCATCAAATTGCTCATCAAAATTTAGCTGTGTATACCAAATTTCATTCATTTATCACAACGCGATTGAGAGATATTGCAAAAAAAATGATTTCCATTCCTCCCTCTTCAATGGGTCCCTGTGCCCTTAGGAAGCATATCCGGACCCATGTTCATATGAACTTTTTTACTTAGTTTTGATCATAGAATCGGCCTGTTTAGGGTTAGCAGCTAATTATGAGACACCCTGTATTATCAGCGCCGTCCTTATAAAAACTGTTTTTTCATGGACCAAATTTCACAATTTTTTATTGTAATTGTTTGAGCAGTACAGTTGACTCTCGCAAATTCGCAAATTCTCGAGATTGTTTCATCCATCTATGAAGCCCAAGAAGAAATATTAATTCTGGATGCTAAAATATTTTGGTAAGATGTACTGTGTGCCCTTCGCAAGCCAAGCTTCTGCTCTTATCTGTGCCCTACAAATGAAGAGATTAAAAACACGATTTACGTTTTTAGGAGTGAAACTCATGTTGTGCTGTGATATAGATCCTGAGATGTTCACTGCTGATCATCCTTTTGTTGTAATTCTTCAAGCGAGGCAAGACAACTTCACAAATGCTCTGTTCAAGGGTCGCATAAGTAAGCCGCAATATTAAAGCGATACTTTTGTCTCAAAAATGCTGGAATTTTAATTCTCGATTATATACAACAAAGCATGGAGTCTCTGGGCTAAGCGATTTAATTTGTTATACTGTTTTCTGCTTGATTTTTTTTCATTTCGTTTGCCTCCATATAAAATGTATTCATCGTATACAAAATTTAGAGGCTGGCATTTATATATTCATGTAAGCTTTGCTGCTATTATTTTGTAGCATAACATTATGAAAATGTATTTTATATCATCTGAAAATTTCTTTCATTTACTCGCCTTTACATAAAAAATTATATAACTTTGTTAATAAAAACTTATTTTAATGAACGATGGGGAAATTAAATTTTCTAATTAGGTAAGTATTATGTCAAATTTAAGCTAAATATTGTTTACTGTCAACATATTCAAAAATTTAAATGTATATTAAAATAAGAAAAATGTATGCAATTTGTGTTAATTACGGAATTTTGTATGGGCGAACTACCTAGAAATTTGCTATTCTATCTAGCGTATGGCGCCGAAACAAAATTTTAGTGGTTTATTGAAGGACGGTGGCGTCAATGCAGTTTGATTGGTGCTGCCCTTCAACGGTGAGAATCAAAATTGATGCTGCCTTCGATATCTTTTTGAAAATAACTGAAAATTTACTGCATTGCTGTGTATTTGTGACCTTTACTGAACATTCCACTTTTCTTTTATTTCAAAATAAAACAAATTAACAACCTGAAAATGATCTACTGAAAATATAAAATGTTTGTTGACCGTAACCAACCTACTACGTAATTCTACACTTCTACGAATGCACGTGTGTCAAATAACAAATATTTTGCTAATTTCTCTGGCTCTGGCAAGAATCCACGAAAAAAATATCGTTTGGAATTGCACAGAGATCCAGTGCAGTTCGTACGAGCAATAGATATATCTATTTTACATAAAGACATTTGACATTTGTTGTTGTGAACTGTCAAAGTCGTAAGCTGTTTGTAAAGTGTGTAAAACTTGTGTTTAAATAAAGGAAATTCGGTACAATTCTCTTAAATTTACACATAATGAAACTCTAAGTAGGTACTCTCCTTACTTACCTACATATATTAGTACGATACCTTATTAGAACACCAATTTTTGCGAGAACGTGCATTTTAGAGTTATGACACAGAAGATAAAACAACTATCTTCTGTGGTTATGAGAAATTCAACAATCTTCGACACTTACTTTATTACAAATATAAAACAAGATATTCAAAAGTAATAAACACTAATAAGATGGTTTTTGGATCCATCCCACGAAAAGCAATATTTTCTTATCTCCCCTTTTCAGTGCTAGGGCAACAAAGAAGGGATGATCAGCTGTGAACTCCAATTTCTTAGGTTCCTCAGGCTGGATATCTTCAATTTCTAAACAAAAGGAGTACAATCAGAACGCAATAATAAATTGTATATTCAGTTCGACAATAGTGAAAGAATTAGAACAGAAAAACGTTAAATTACATTGAATAAATATTCCACTAAAGCAATATTTATTTTAAATGGGTTCTTTACCTTCGCAACATTCCGTGATTTCTTCCTCAGGTTCAGTTTTCCATTTGCCTGATAAAAAAGAGAAAACATTGCAAGTAAAGCTATATTCCTTCAGTTGTGAGAAGCAAAAGAAGAAAATTTCGGAATATGTATAATTTAATATAAATAAAAAAATACATTACGTAAGTAGGTATTTAGAATTTCTTTTAAACAGAATTTATTTCTGTAAGGAAATCTAAATTCAAAGTACATATTATTCTAAAATCCAGTTTTAATTTGTGGCTGGATTAAAATAATATAATTTTCTTCTAAACAAAAAATGTCACGGTAAGTATACCTAATAGGCGAGCGGTTCACCCCTAAAAAGATGCTTCTAAATGAAAGTAACCGACTAAATTTTTAAAACAAAAAGCTACAGCATGAAACTTTTTATTTTATAAAGTGTATTTTTCTGATAATTTAAGTACATAGTTTGTTTACATTTTTCGGCGTGGTCAGTCAATTGTTATAAACAAAAAAGTTGTAAAAAAAATTGCCGAATGGCTTTGAAAGGTTTGCAAGTTTTTATTGTAAAATGGACCAAAATAAACACTTTTTGTTCTTTGACAAAAATTCGAAAAATGCTTCGTTTCCGAGATATTTACAATTTAATGTGAAAAAAGTGACGAAATCGACACTTTCGGAATTTTTTTCTCATAAACTACTGAACAGATTTTAATTCTAAACAAAGCATAATTATCGGCAGATTTTCTACTTTAAGATATATTTATTTGGTATGGATCAATCATTTTATTGAAGGTCTAAAGCGAGAAAAAAGTCTTTTAAAGGAAATTATGATAACACTTCAAATTAAAATTTTCTTTTTAAAATATGTTGTATTAGATTATATTTACAATAAATATTATGATTTTTTTAAATCGATATATGTTAACAGTACAAATGTTCAAAAGATCATTTTGTTTGGTTTTGTAGCCGGAGTAAGGTTTTTGCAAGTAATTAGTAAAATTTAAATATTCGATTTTTGTTGATTAAAAGTATATTAATTTCTTTTTTATTTAATTTTTAAATAATAAGTTTTTCGTTATTTTCGACAAGTTCTTGAGTTGAAATAAGCGTTTCATCATCAATTTCGGATGGAACATACTGACATTCATCTGAGCACGCACAGACTGCACAGCATTCCAGGTTCGGTGACTGTTACAATTTTCCACTATATGAACAAAAATATTTTTGAAGCATATCTAACGCAGTTTTTCCTTCGAAATAATTAAAATCCAAACAACCATTTTCGATTTTCCATCCATGTGTCAATGGATCAAGAGTTACAATTTCACTATTTGTTTTTTTTACTCGCTTTAGACCTTCAATAAAATAATTATATACTATACCAAAAAAATATATCTTAAAGTAGATCTGCCGATTATTGTGCTTGGAATTAAACTCTGGTCAGTGGTTTTTGAGAAAAAAAATTCCGAAAATTTGTCGATTTCATCACTTTTTTCACATTAAATTGTAAATACCTATCTCGGAAATGAAGCATTTTTCGAATTTTTGTCAAAGGACAAATTGTGTTTATTTTGGCCAATTTTACAATCCTGTTTTCAAAGCCATTCGTCAAGTAATTTTTTTTTACAATTTTTCTGTTTATAACAATTGACTGACCACGCCGAAAATATAAAAAAATATGTAAATTATCAGACAAATACTTTATAAAATAAAAAAAGTTCATGCTGTAGGTTTTTGTTTTAAAAATTTAGTCGGTTCATGTCTTTTTATTAGGGGTGAACCGCTCGCCTATAAGTTATCTTATTTGATATTCAGACAAGTAAAAATTACTAGAAGAAGTTTTTTCTAATTTATGTAAGCACAGAATTTTCGAAGTAGTCATACTTTGTTAAATATTTTCTTTGGAAGATAATAACAAAAAATTTGGTGGTCCCTAAAACAAAGACACTAATATATAGTTTATATTTTCACAATCTTAAAAATTTTCAATCAAATCTACTTGGAAAATCTAGAAATACATAAATGTTTCGGTCAAAATATACTGTCTTGGTCATTTTGTATTAGGCGTTTCTTTCGACTTACTTGTCTTCCTTTTAACGAGTAATGATCTGAAATTACAGCTAAGGTCCTCTGATACGTCTAAATTATCTAAAACATAATTAATTTTACGGTGTACGAAAATTCCAAACTGAAATTATACCTAATGGAGGATTAGTGTCGCAAGTTTCATCAGGTTTCACAACAACTAAAGACGTCACTTCTGTAACAAATGAATATTTGAGCGATAAATCGACGGCTCTTTTGGTCAACTCTTCTTTATTATCCACGGTATTTCTCTCTTCCAACAGCTGCTTAACCGTCAAATATGCCCACAATCTTTCTAAAGAAGTAACCGGGTTCCTCACTATAGATCCCAAATTTAAGTAACCCCTCGGTCCGCAACCATTGATATCGTTGCGCAGTTGGCATCCTGTAAATGTAAATTTACATCTGGAGAAAAACTTTTGTGTACATTTGAACGCACCTTTACATTTTCCCGAAACAACCAATTCACCCCCTCTGAAGTAGATCGGGAAGTGGGACCTGGTCACTTCGGTTACGTCAGATTCATACTTAAACTTGATATCTGTTAGTAACGGTGAAGAAATCTGTTTGTAGAATGACTGGAGCTGCAGGGAAGCATCAGAAGCCTCATAAATATGCCTTGAGAAACCAAAATTTTTTAGCGACAACTCCCTTAGAAATGACTTATCGGCACCTTCACCAAATGAAAGTGAAAAAATGGGCACATTATTGTGCCTCAGATTTAATTTCGTTACCTGTAAAATAAGAGTCTGTATGTATTGCCAAAATAGGCAGCAGAGTCGTAAATAAATCAAACCATCATTTTTATTATATCTTAATTTGATAAAATAGTTATTTGTATTCTCTACTCGAAAATTGTAATGTGTTGTTCATTTCGTGTTGTGTTCCGATAAGATTTTAAATCTTAGTTGGACTGGATAAATATTACTTACCATGTGGGTGATCCGATCTGTTGAGCCACAACCAATGTTGGGCTGTCCATCGGTTAAAAACACCATTATCGGTTGGTATTTTGAACTTTTGTCGATAATCTTTTCCTGCCCAATCTTTATCATGTACAGTGCCACTTCCAAGCCACCAATCATAAACGTCGAGCCTTGTCCAGGCATTCTCCGCACAACATTCTTCGCTTTACCTATTGTTACTTCGTCTGCAAGAAGCGGACTTGGCAGAGAGAGTTCCTGCAACGTTTTAAATTGTTTCTAATTTATTTCACAGCCTCGACATTCCTAACAGTTCAATAAAATTACATGTACTTACACCGAGCGCTCCAAATGGTTCATCAAAATTGTTAAAGTCTGTACAAAATATTACTTTGGACTTTTCGGACTCGATATCCCAAACGATAACATCCTGGTTAAATTCGATGATACTTATCAAATCCCCCTTTCTGATGTCGCTTAAAATGCTCATCATAGCGTCTTTCAACTGATCCAGTTTCCTTCCTGTCATACTAGAACTGGTATCCAATAGGAAAACAACGTGCTTACGCAAGGGATCCAAATCGTTTGGGGCAAAGAAATGAACAAAATACCCGTCTTGAAGTAAGATCTAAAAATATTCTTCTAAGGACTTATTTGTTTAGAATATGTGCAAATACCTCTCCATTTTTCGGATCCCTTTCGACGTCATACTGTACAACAAACTGGCCAGTAAATCCATCGGAAAACGGAGTTCCTAAATAACAGGCAATTTTTTGTTGTTGTTGCACATCTGCACTGAATTTAACAACAGAAGAATTCGCGTTTGTCTTAATATCAGAAGAAGGTACAAGAAAAGGATCCATTATTTTCTTCATTTCTTTCCCCGATCTTAACGGAGGTGTTCTCACAAATTTAAGCGCTCTACTTTCGTTGATATTAACCTTGAATGTAAAATATGTAAAGAATAAATTTAAAATATACATTGTGACCTGATTTTGTGTCGATACTGATTATTTATTTGATTGTTGTTTGTAGTTGCCGGCCATTTTTCTAATAGGTTAGTATTAGGCAAAAAAATCAAGACACCTTTTTGTTGTAAATTGTTAGGCTGGTTCTAAAATAAACGAGAATTTTAAAAAATGCATTGGCGTCTACATTTTATGATAAAGACGTCGCCATCGATTGACTCACGTCTAACTACGCCACTGGCAGCAAATAAAAATTGACTTTACACTAAAAAGGCAGATCCAACGTATTACATCAGGAAAATTAGCGAAAATTGAAGAGAAACTCGAAAAAATTCCTATCCGCGATATTATTGTAAAATTGTCTAAAGGAACATAATACAAGACACCTCTCATCTCGTGAGACAAAAAAATTTATTAATTAACTTTTCTATTTAAACAAATAAGTGAGGAAAACAGTTTTTTTACTTTGCAGGTAAAACCATCAATTTTAGCGAAAAGTGACTTACAGACGGCTTGTAGGGAAAAAAATTTTCTACAAAATAAGACTTGTTAAATTAAAATCGGTTAATAAACAAAAAAGATATTGCAAAAAAAAAACAAGAAATATGCCCATTTCTTTATTTGTTTATAACTATCGCATTTATTGTTAAAATTTTATAAAACCTAAGTTGAGGGTTTTGTCATACTATAAAAGTGTGCCAAAAGTGGGCGCTGTAGGTGCAATAGTTTTCGCACAATTCTATTTGTTTATAGCGGAGGCTCCAAAAGTTATGAACTTTAAGCCTCTGTACAGACGTTAATTTTCAATCAAACATGATTCTGAAAGCGTCATTGTAATCTTAAAGACGCAATTAAGCGACCTATTAAAAAATATCACCGTTTTTTTGACATTAACATTCTCAAATTGTGCATTAAAAAACCGTGCGTTTTTCGCTTATAAACAATTTGAATAACATTGTTGCTATTTATGCTATCTCACCGAAAATAGATGCAATGGATAGCTGGCAAAAAAATACAGTTTTAAAATAAAAAAAGTACCCTCTACGACCAACAGGAGCCAAGATAAGATTTTTTTTTAAATCGTAGGGCAATTGTTTATAAATATTAAGACTTGAATTTTTCGCAAAATAAAGTTTACGACGTAAACTACGATTTCCCGTGAATTGCATTGAAAAATGTGGAAAATTAACGACTCACGAGCCCTTTAAAGAGAAGGTACTCGCTAAGTAAACTGTCCGGCGGCCGGCGGCGTGGTGGTGGGGGAAGTGCGCGCTGTAAATTTTGCAATATCTCGGCTTCTATTCATCGTAGAAACTTATTTTTTTTTTAAACTGGGGTAGCTCGACGAAAAAATAACAATGGGCATATTTACGAATTCGTAGAATAGCCCTGAACCCCAGAAAAAATGCATCTTTTATAATTAATTTTTTTTAATTTACAAAAATGTCACAAAAATTATTGTTAAACGAAATATTAATTAAAATTTCAATTTCGGAATTATTTTACTATTATTAAATAAATAAATGAAGCTATCGTTCATTTAAAAAGTTATTTCTTTTACATATTAAGGCAAAGTAAACTTGTTTTTTCAATATTTTGTTAGCTATTTAATTACGATTTAAATGTAAAATTAAAGTAAAAATTCACAAATTATTTTCAAATTATTATTTATTGTTAAAAGATTTAAAAAAGAATAAAAAGCATTTGAATTTATTGCAAAATTCTCAAAATTAAAAAATATTAAAAATAACGCGGTCGATAAAATTACAATTTTAACTTCCTGAAATTTTAATATATAAAGTTTTTTTATTATATTTATTACTAATTTTATAAACATAATCAACATTAATTCAAAAAATATTAATCACAACCATTTTCAATAATAGATATAAATAATGCAATATAATACAATTTAAAATTTAAAATTTTTTCTATTTTTATGAGAAATAATAATTTGAAAATAATTTATGAATTTTTACTTTAATTTTACATTTAAATCGTAATTAAATAGCTAACAAAATATTGAAAAAACAAGTTTACTTTGCCTTAATATGTAAAAAAAATAACTTTTTAAATGAACGATAGCTTCATTTATTTATTTAATAATAGTAAAATAATTCCGAAATTGAAATTTTAATTAATATTTCGTTTAACAATAATTTTTGTGACATTTTTGTAAATTAAAAAAAATTAATTATAAAAGATGCATTTTTTCTGGGGTTCAGGGCTATTCTACGAATTCGTAAATATGCCCATTGTTATTTTTTCGTCGAGCTACCCCAGTTTAAAAAAAAATAAGTTTCTACGATGAATAGAAGCCGAGATATTGCAAAATTTACAGCGCGCACTTATTTGAACTTTGGATTTAACTTTTCTCGCCCGCGCGACCGCTTGGACGAGCTTCCCCCACCACCACGCCGCCGGCCGCCGGACAGTTTACTTAGCGAGTACCTTCTCTTTAAAGGGCTCGTGAGTCGTTAATTTTCCACATTTTTCAATGCAATTCACGGGAAATCGTAGTTTACGTCGTAAACTTTATTTTGCGAAAAATTCAAGTCTTAATATTTATAAACAATTGCGCTACGATTTAAAAAAAAAATTCTTATCTTGGCTCCTGTTGGTCGTAGAGGGTACTTTTTTTATTTTAAAACTGTATTTTTTTGCCAGCTATCCATTGCATCTATTTTCGGTGAGATAGCATAAATAGCAACAATGTTATTCAAATTGTTTATAAGCGAAAAACGCACGGTTTTTTAATGCACAATTTGAGAATGTTAATGTCAAAAAAACGGTGATATTTTTTAATAGGTCGCTTAATTGCGTCTTTAAGATTACAATGACGCTTTCAGAATCATGTTTGATTGAAAATTAACGCCTGTACAGAGGCTTAAAGTTCATAACTTTTGGAGCCTCCGCTATAAACAAATAGAATTGTGCGAAAACTATTGCACCTACAGCGCCCACTTTTGGCACACTTTTAAAGTATGACAAAACCCTCAACTTGTCATAGGTTTTATAAAATTTTAACAATAAATGCGATAGTTATAAACAAATTAAAAAATGGGCACTTTTCTTGTTTTTTTGCAATAACTTTTTTGTTTATTAACCGATTTTAATTTAACAAGTCTCACTTTGTAGATAATTTTACTCCCTATAAGCTGTCTGCGAGTCACTTTTCGCTAAAATTGATGGTTTTCCCTGCAAAGTGAAAAAACTGTTTTCCTCACTTATTTGTTTAAATAGAAAAGTTAGCTAATACAATTTTTTGACTCACTAGATGAGAGATGTCTTGTATTATGTTCCTTTAGACAATTTTTCCGACTAAAAATTTCATTTGCTTGGCCTATATAATAACTGCCAAATTTTAAGATCCTAACATTGACAGTTCCAAATTTATTTCAAATATTAATACATTTTTTTAAATTTTCCCCCTTCAAATGTCATAAGAAATTGTGTCCTGATATCATGGACTGTACTTAGGAAGCACCTTGTATGTGGTTTAAAATTTTTCAATAAATTAATCACCTCCACGCTTAGATTGTCTACAATTCTCCCTGGACAAATATTTAACACCAGCTCGTATTGATCGTGGATACGCTGGAGCATTTCTTCGTATGTCAGCAAGAAGACAGCTATAGATTGAGGTTCCATGTTTACAGACACGTTGAATTGTGTCGAGTCTCTCGCGTCAGCTTCGACGATCCCTGCGCTCTTACCACGAGCTAAGGCCTGGAAAATAGTAGTTTAATACAGCGCAATATCCACACTAAACCTTTAGACCTCATCGTAAACAGATCTAGCTTCTTCCACTCCTTTTATATAAGATTTGTAACTTTTACCGTCCATTTCCATAACAAACTCTGTAATAAATGCCGTTTCAGGTAACACAACAGTAAAAGTGGCTTCTTTCGCTGACTTGTCGTTGTTTTGGACCTTGCACGTTACTAAAGTTTTCGCAAATCGGTTGGAAATTACGGTTTTTATGGACATTTCCGACATCTTTAGTCCATCTGGAGAAATGATCTGAAAAAAGATGTCCAATAATATACAAATTTTCACAGCTTCGTATGATTGAATCAATCAGTTTTGTACAAAACGTTAAATTTTATTTGATTAATGAATCTTTTCTCTTACCTCTTTGTTGAATTCTGCTGGTACCATCGTGACAGCAAGTCCTGAAAAGCAAACAAGTTTCAACATCTTCAAAAATGATAGGATCATTACAAACGAGCAGATTAATGAACAAAAATTGTTAAATTATGTTTTCTTATTTAAAATTCTTCTATCTTACCACTTGCTGCTTCTACTCCCTTTTCATCTACGCTGATAAATCCCTTTTCATCTATTTGGGCAAATTTTAAAAACTCACTTTGTAGCATGTCAAAGAAAAAAACATTGTCTTCAAATTCTTCTTTCAGGTACATCTAAAATAATAAAATTAGGAACTCATATTATGTATTATTTTATTTTATTTTGTAAGCATTAGTGGTTATTTTTATTCTAGGTTGCAAAGTTAAAAAATTAATAAGGAACATTGGAAAATGCAGAAGGTACTTCTCAACTGTGCAACAATCAATACTTTTTCAAAACTGCTTCGAAAATCAAATTGTTAAAATTTACAAATATACTACATATATCGTTATATTATGATTAAAAGTTATTTTGTGGCGAGCAAAATTGCGAGACAAAAAAGATCCGAATAAAACGCTATTTTTTCTCCAACTGAAATTATAAATTTGTAATGTGAAATTATTCAAACCAAATTTGGATAACAAAGCAAAGTAGTAAGTAGAATATATCGATGTAGTCATAGAATTTGAAAAAAAGCAAAAAATTCAATTTTTTTAATTTTTTACTTTCTTGCCTCTAGTTTTTTTTGAGTAAAGATAGGTATAGGCATTGTTTCATAGAAAAAAAGGTACATGAAATTTCCTTCAAAATAAGAGGTTGTATAGCATTTTTGAATGAAAATTGACTGATATATGGCCGCTCAAACTTACAGTTAGCCAATTTTTCGATTTTCATCGCATTTACTCATACGTTTTAATTCTTATTTAAAAAAAAAGGAAGAAAAAAAGACGTTCAAGGATTTTCATCACATGAGTTGTTCGAAGAGTCATTAAAAATGAAAAGATAGGGGTGAAAATGTACTTTTGCAATTTTTTAAAACGAAAACGAAGCAAAATTTCGGTATAGTTCATAGGAAAAAGTTTGTAGGGAACTGAATTTCCTATCGAAATGGCTTATTTAAAAAATTTAAAAGAAACATTTTATTCAAAAAATCGTTAATAAACTATTTTAAAAAAGAAAGAATAAGATTTTTTTATTTTATTTTTACTTTTACGACTTTAATTTTTTTTCGTAGAAGTAGGCATAGAAAATTGCTCTACAAAAAAACTAGATGACTAATAGAGATTCCCTTCAAAATATGCGTTTTCAAAAGTTTTTGGACTAATATTGACCGAGTTATAACCGGTCAAACTTAAATATTTTTTAGATTTATGTCGTTTTTAACATAATAATGATTACATTTCTTATTATTTTTACAACAAATTGGTTCTTTACTTAATAAAAAATTATTTCAAAAGTTTTATTTGTTAATAATAAATAACTCTTCACACAACTTCTTCACAAATCTTATTTTTTGCTTTTTGTAAAATTGTTTATTAACGATTTTTTGCATAAAATTTTTCTTTTAGTTTTTTTAAAGAAGTCACTTCGATGGGAAATTCAATTCTCTACAAAATTTTTCCTATGGACTGTACCGAAATTTTGCTTCGTTTTCGTGCTATATTTAAAAAACTGCAATAGTTCATTTTCACCCTTATCTTCAATTTCAACCCTCTAATTTAATAGTACCCCTCGGTTTTTTCATTTTTAATGACCCTTCGAGCAACTCATATAATGAAAAGCCTGAAACGTCTTATTTCCTTCCTTTTTTTGCAAAAAATGAGAATTAAAACAAACGTATCGCGACGAAACGCGACGTAAACGCGACGAAAATCGAAAAATTGGTTAAGTTTGAGTGGCCATATATCAGTCAATTTTCATCCCAAAATACTTTACAACCTCTTATTTTGAAGGAAAATTTATCTACTTTTTTCTATGAAGCACTGCCTGTACCTATCTTTACTCAAAAAAAAAATTAGAGGCAAAAAAGTAAAAAAAAAATCAATAAATTGAATTTTTTGCTTTTTTTAATTGTTTATTAACGATATTTGCATAAAATTTTCCTAGGATTAAAAGTGAATACTTTTGATGCTAAGATACCATTTTTTTCTCAGTAAGGAAAATGTCAGCCTTAGAGACTTCCGACAGTCAAAAAATATTATAGTTTTGTGACGGTTGGAGAAAAAATTCATTGCAATACTGGGAATCCCAGTAAATGTCAACATTTATGACAGTATTTGTTGGTTTCAAATACTCCTTATTTATTATNTCAGTAAGGAAAATGTCAGCCTTAGAGACTTCCGACAGTCAAGACATGTCATGGTTTTGTGATGGTTGGAGAAAAAATTCATTGCAATACTGGGAACCCAGTAAATGTCAACATTTATGACAGTATTTGTTGGTTTCAAATACTCCTTATTTATTGTTTAATTTTGTCAAACCAGATTTCAAACAAGCTTGAAGGGTTTAGGGGAATGAAGGAAGAAAAAAATACTTACATTAGTAAAAATATTTCTGCAGTTTAAAAGTTGTTCTATTTTAAACTTTGGCAGTAAGACCTCAATATTTTCCTTCGTCATATTTTCGAGAAGTCCTGGAAAATACCACGACAGATTAATGGCGTCTTGCGTCTTAGATTTATCAGGTAAAATAACGATTACACTGAACTCTTCAGAAGTCAAAGGTAATTCTAAAGCTGTGACTGCCATATCTTCGTCAGATTTGTAGTAAAACTCGCCTGTTGTTTTCAACATTTGAGTTTCGATGCTATCCATTTCACTTAAATGGAACATTCTAGGGCTAGGTTCTAAGTTAAACATTCTATCCCATTTCCCTTTAAAATGCACGGCATCTAAAAGGGCTAGGTGTGTATTGTCGTTTAAACTTTTGTCGGACAGACCCTTTATCAGGCTATGTGTTTTGTTTCCAAACCAGGAGTCGATGAGTTTAGCGGCAGTATCTTTCTCATTAAAATCAACAGCCTCTATTTCGTAATTAAAATTATTTATTATGTTCTTGAAATCATCGTGCAACAGATAATTATCCTTAATTAACAATTTTCTTGTTAGAGAAAAAATTCCATTATCCAGTGTGTGAAAGGATGATATAAAGTCCTTATAATATTTAATACACAGGTCGTGATTTTTGTACAAACGTAATGTTGATATAAAATTTCTGTTATAACAGTATGTTTGATCCTGAGATAGTAGTAACAAGAACGTATGTAGCGGTAGTGGTGAAAAGACTACATTATTTTCTTTTTCGAAACTTTGCAATGCTTTTTCGTTGAGTAAAAAGTTCAGGTTAGAAATGTTGGAGTGCATTTCTTGTTCCTCGTCAGCCATTGTGTCTAGTAATGGTTAACACTACCTGGAAAAAATTAAATAAACGAATAATATAGGTACATAAATAACAACAAAATACTACGTTACCTATTTAAATTTAAGAATAATTTACACATAAAAATAAAATAATTGCTTCTATTTTTCAGTAATTGATTATATAGGTACTAAAAAAAATTTATCACTTAACTAAAAGGCTGCATGATATAAAGGGTCGATGATATACAGGGTGATTCATTAACAATGGGAAAATGGAAAGCTGAAGATACTACACGTGAAATGGTGATCATTGGCGCAAACATGCCTTATCCGAAAGTTGATAGTTTCGGAAATATGGGGTGTTGAAAATCGTTGTTTTGCGATTAATCTGAAAATATGTAGGTTAAACTTGAAAATTTGTGAAACTATATTTTTTTAAGCGACGAATAAGATGCGTGTTGTAATTTCAGTGTTGCTCATAGAGGGCGCCACTTACGTCCAATTTTACCGAAAATTTAGTTAATAACTTTTTACCCTGTATGTCTAACATGAAACTTGATAGAAAACCTGAAAGAGCAATCATTTTTCCATTAATTATGTGCTCTTGTTTCATTTCGGTATCTCGATCCGTTTTCGAGAAAAATCGATTTAACGAACACTATGTTTTGATAATACGAGAAATTAAAAGCAAAACAAACTGTTTCTTTATGTTATTACAACAATCAACAATAAAGTAAATGAAATACGTAATAATGATTTAAAGTAATTGTTCAGAGAATCCACCGTTAACGCTGATACAAGTGTACACAACGTTTTCTGGCAATGAGAGATCTTCGAGTTTGAAACAACATATTGGGATTGCGTCTGACTTCGTTCGCAGCGATTTGTATTCTTTACCACAACTCTTCACGCGAATCAACAGAATTTTTGTAAACTATCTTTCATTCGAGACCAAATAGATACATCAAGAGGATTGAAGTCCGGACTTCTGGGTGGCCAAGCAAAAATTTTATAAAAGAATTACATCTAAAACTGACAAAAATCCAAATAAGAGATAACAGAGATATGAACGGTTATCTGCTAAGGTAAGATAGTGTATTGAAGTTTTAATGATCATATTATGATATGAAGTTCAATGTAATTTCGTCGCTGAATGCGCGGTATAAAAGTATATTGGAGCAAAAATGTTCAAAACGCATGTAAAAGTTTATAAGATTATAAGTGGGGTGGGGTTCCTGTGCCTGTATTTGATTTTTGTCTCTTTTCTTGGTTGTGTGTTATTAAAATGTTTTAAAATGTAATTTTCAAAAGTATTTATTAAACAAAAATTTTTCATACATATCAGCGCCCCTGTATACGTATAAATATGTTGTTCTCAAAGCAATATGCTTAAATAACACAAAATTTTTATGAAAATTTCTAGGGAAAAGCTCTCACAATATGAAAGTGTCTAAAATTTCAACAACATTCAAAATATCTGGCCTAATATTTCTATGTTCACGTACTGTATAATAATTCTGTAGGTAGTTTGGCAGGAAATAAAATCAATAAAAAAAAAAGTAAATAGAATTTCTAATTATAAACACTGTGGTCACTGTGCAAGTAAATAATTACTTTTTGGTGACACTAATCGCGATAAATCGAGTGCGATGAAGGGAATTTGAAGGAAAATTTGTACCAGAATCGAAAAAAAAATTATGAATATATATTAAAAATTAGTTTTATGGCGCGTACTTCATTACAATACCCCTTTCTCGTTTATTTTTGAGGACCTTTAATCTTCTATTATAAAAGCACAATAGCATTTAGGAGTTCACTTTTATTTATTTAAAACACCTAACTATAACTAATTAATTCAAATACTTATTTTCTTTTGCAAAACATATCAAGTGTTGCATTAAAATGATACATACACCACCGCTAGATAATTGGCTACTTTGACTGCACCGCGAAGCATCCTATTTTTATTAGATCTAAAATAACCTTCAGAGTACGCACAGTCAGCTGTTATTTCCGTCCATATATTGGAAACAGTTATTCAAAAACGTAGATTTTAAATTATCGATTCACTGGAAATTACTGTTACGTTACTTGCTTTTTAAATTGAAAACATAGTCTGCCAGTGGCGTAACACAAATGCTTTCACCGAAATAGCACGCATTTCATTCTATGGACATCCTATGATTGGTTGTTCTGGATGTTCATCATTGTACAGGACATGAGAGTCAGTTTAATTGTTGTTGATGTTGCCCTCAATTTTAGGATAGCGTACGTTATAAAATCAATGTTGTACATCCATAGTTTATCCGTTTGTACTGTAGATGGATTTCGATGGATATCTTATGACACATTCATCCACATATTATAAAATGGACATCCACAATGATAACTACATTAACTACAAGTGCAAACCAAATGAAAGAATTTTTCATTATTCTTTTTACATTATCTGTCCAATTTCTCCTATTATTATTTGCTAATTTTTTTTAGGTATCCTAAATTATTTTTTTACATGTTTCGTCATTCGTTTTCTTCCAATTTATCAATTGTTATAACTCGTTTCCTTTAACTTGAAACCTTTTTATTTAAAACAATGATTGATGCTTTCATATAAATTTATATCTTAATCGAATTTTTCGATTTTATCGAAATAGAGTAGTTTTTCCCGCAATATTATCAGTTAAGAATCTTATTTATAACATCTTTTGCATACATACACTTTTGATATCAAAGAACATTGTTTGACTTCATTTGACAGGATTTTTAGAAACAAATTAATAGACCGATCGAAATAACTCATTTAGAGCGAAATAAAGAAAAAATTGTTATCTGGACTTTTATAATTGGAAATGGTGAAGGGGATTATAATAAACGTAAAAAAATTAATGCGTGAGCTGGGATGGTGCAGGGGGGTTGAAAAGGGGTGAAAAATGGTGTTGCGATTTCCGGTGTAAGTTGACATCGAAAAAGTATCTAATGCAAAAATTATAGATCATGTAAAAATCTACAACTCTTGTAGAGGTCACTTTTTAACATAACCTTTTTATTTTTCTTTTCTCCAAAAATAATTTAATTTTGACGAATCTTGGTGAAAGTATACTTTTCTATGTCTTAAATAACCACAATTTTTTTTAGATAAAAAAAATCTAGAAGGTTCCGGTCCGTCACACTTTTTTTTCAAAAAAATTTCTCTTAGAAAAATCATCCTACAGAGTTTTGCTGGTTCTCATTTTTTCTGTTTCACCTATAATTTTTTGGTACAATAAAAAAAATAATAATTGCAATTTAAAAATATGTTCAAAAATGCAAAAAAACAGAATTACTCTTGCAACAGTGAATTTTTCAGTAATTGTTAATAATTTTTTTTCCAAATTCAAAAACAATACACCAACAACTCTATGGAAAGAAAATGTGTTTCATTGTTTAACCCGAGACTTTATTTTTGTATAGTTTAAACATTGCTATAAACATCTAAATCGAATAATTTTGTGTACCAAACAGGATCATCCATACTGCTAATTTGTAATAGAATCAACAAGTTAGTTAAACTGAAGAACCGTTGAGAAATTTCTTTTGTTTATTAGAAAAAAATGCAAAACATTTCGAAAATCATAAAAGTTGTTAAAAAAATAAATAAAAAAGGAAATTCTTTTATTATTGATTGATTTACAGGAGCAAGATAAGACTTCAGTCCAAATTTCACGTCAAAATATTTAATTTTTCTCAAATCATGGATCAGCTGATTGATTCTTTGA
The DNA here is from genome assembly GCF_000390285.2 of Anoplophora glabripennis. Lineage (NCBI taxonomy): Eukaryota > Metazoa > Arthropoda > Insecta > Coleoptera > Cerambycidae > Anoplophora > Anoplophora glabripennis. The sequence continues at coordinate 1,262,857 of NW_019416401.1, read as the reverse complement.
CATAACATAACTTTGGGAAAAATTAATATTTTGACGTGTTTGGTCCGAAGTCTTATCTTGCTCCTGTAAATGAATCAATAATAAAAAAATGAGCACCGACAGAAATTTTGAGGTTATGTTAAAAAGTGACCTCTGCAAACGTTGTAGATTTTTGTATGAACTACAACATTTGTATTAAATACTTTTTCTTTTGACGTCAACTTTCGCCGGAAATCGGAATATTTTGTACCATTTTTTACCCCTTTTCAACCCCCACCAACCCCGCTCACGCATTGATTTTTTTTACGTTTATTATAAGCCCCTTCGCCATTTCTAATTATAAAAATCCAAGTAACAATTATTTTTTCTCTAAGTGTACTTTGGACTATAAAGTTAAAATAGGTTTACAAACTTTAAAAATAGAGTACAATTAAAATCTCCAAATCTTGAATAAATAATTACCTACTTATTTACCTATTTCGAAACACAAATTTTCATATATAGAATTGGTAGAATTTTGATGAGATAAAAGGATTTAAAGTATAATAAAACAAAAGTATATTTTCATAAAAAATTAAAATATTATTTTAATTAAACACCTCTTTGTTTTTATTTTTATTACATAACTGATAATTATAATACTGTAATATTAACAAATATATATCCATCTACAATATGCATGCCCATAAAGTTTATTCGCTAGTGCAAAAAATACATAGTTTTTAAATAAATACAAAAAAAGTACAATCAGGACTTAGCCTCCAAAGACCGGTAATAATCTGAAATAACCTGCCACGCCTTCGGCGCCATGAAGCCATCAGGAGGATCTTCTCCAGTCCTTGCTAGTTCTGGAAAACAAACAAAATATTGGTAATAAAACGATATAACACACATCAACACTCACTTCTCATTCTAGTCCCTGAGATGAAGTCGAACTCCTCCTTCCTTTCCGGCTGGAAGAAGGTCATCTTCTTATTCTTGATATCATAAGCAGCAACCCTGAACGGTATGATTTCCAAAGCTGACAAACCTGGAGCCATCCTAAGAACGCGAGCGCCATGTGTGGAGTCGTATAGGTTGCCGTCCGGAGTGGCTTCCTTGCCTCTGGGATGCGGTACTCCCGCAGGGTCTCTGCCCACGATGTAGTGGTTGGCGCCAGCGACCATCCTCGCCTTCGCATGCCATTGTACCTGTTGAGGTGTAATTTAACAGTTTCCATAAGCGTATCTTGTCAATAATGGGAAATCACACTAGTCTTACCTCTGTTGGGCCAGCGTACATCATCGGACTGGGGAAGATGGCCAGCACTGTGGCTTCCTTGTCGAGCACGTTGTCCTCCAGCACTGCCTGGTGCTGCTTCATCCTCACCTTCAACGGTACGTCGTCGTCTTTCGTCCAACCGCCTAGAGGATTGAGCAGGAGCACGGGCTTCTTGTACCCTCTTTCATTTAGCATGCGGTTGGTGTCGGTCATGAGGAGGGCGTGGCCGTTGTGGATGGGGTTGCGTAGTTGGAAGGCGAAGACGGCGTCGGCGCCCATCTGGCGGAACCGCTGACGTAGCTGGTTGGGGGTGAGCCGGTAGTCGTCGAGACCATCGTGCCATTTTATCCGTCTGACGACGTCCAGATCGCCGCCGAGAAGCCAGTCTCCAGACTCGTAAATTAGCTAATTGAAAAAAGAGAATAATATTTTTAAAAAATAATTTTTCGGAAACTGGTATGAAATGTTGTTTAGTTTTATTTCCCAAGTGCAAAAGACATTTTTGTTATTGAAATAAAAAATAGCTCTATTATTAATTTAATTGGTTATTTTGCTTCAATATTTTTGAAAATTTATTTCATCTGTGGCCAAACAGTTTTTTGTCGCTGTGACAGTTGCGATTACGTTAAAGGTTAAAAGTATATTACAACTTCTAGAGGGTACTTTTTTATTATACTTCTTTGAAAACACCTTATTTTCATCTGTATGTATAAAGTAAGTTGGGCTTTTTCGGGCTAACCCACGGAAACAGCATACGGAAAAAGTTTTTCCGATCTCCGATTCTTTCCGTGCGCGTGCGCTGATTAAAAATACCAAATATACCTATGGCTTTAAAATAGAATGTCTATATGCTATCTGATATTTAACATCTACCTATTTTGTATTTTAATTGCCAAACACTGTATTGTCAGCGTTGTTTATTTTCTGTCAATTAAAATGCCGATAAAATATACTCAGAAGAAAATCTCGAAATTCCCGACAACATCCTAGAGCAAGCGACACAAGTGAACGCAAATTTATTACCAGTAATATCCAGAACAGGAATATAAACTTTTTACTGAATGGTGAAATCTGAACAAAAGCTGTAATTGACGATATTCTTCTAGTTTACTTTGTCGAAAACACTAAGCCTATGAAATCTTCCACGTTATCCACGTTATGAAGTCGATTCTCAATGCTAAAGAGTTGTTTGATCATAAAAGAAAATGATAACATCAACAAATATCCAAAAACTATCGCTTTCTTGAAGCGTCAAGCTGTAGAGTGTATACCGAAAAAGTCCAAAGTTTTAACAGCAGAACAAGTAACCAAATTTGTATGTGAAGCTTCAGATGAACAATATCTACTACCAAAAGCAATTTTAGTGTTTGGGATCTTTGCTGCGTGTCGAACAACTGTATAACTCATTCGAGAAAATCAAAACATTTGCGCAGAGTCTGCTTCAATAACTGCAGCTTCACAAAATGAAACTCCAAAAGGACTAAAACTGTGTAATAGTACGAATTGCACATAAACATAATCATTAATAATAACAATTCAAACTAAAAACATTGGAGCTGTTATTATTAATAGTTAATTAGTTAATTTTCAATATTCTTACTATACTTACACGGTGTTAATGATAAGTTTCAAAGTTTGGTCTATAAAAATTTTTGATAGGAAAAGTTTCAAATATTTATATTAATTATCCTGCAACTTCACTGGCATAAAAAATTGAGCGATAAAATTTGGGGGATGAAATTTTTTTAGTAGCGACTATTTTTTCATGGATAACTTATTCCAAAGTATACTCCAATGGCGTAGTTATTGGGGGAGTAGGAGACCTTTTTTGAAAAAAAAAATCGTACGCCACTGGTTGGCAATTTGTGGCAATAAAGTATTCTTGTAAAGTATTCGTAAAATTTACTGGTCTTTAGATAATTGGGAAATCAAGAAGATACTTAAGTACCTACGTTGCTATTTACCATTTTCTATTGATTGCTAAATGTGTATAACAATAAATTCAATACCTAATATTTTCGAGAGATTTCAAAACACTATATAACATCACAAGAAATGTTCAAAATGCTGTCCTTGGGATGCAATGCATGCTGCGCAGCGTCTCCGCATTGATCGTCTTACACGCCTCATAATTCCAGCCGTATTGTGTATGGTTGCCAAACCCTCTACAATGCGCTGTCGAAGTACTTCTACACTGGAGTACGATATAAAAGTAATCCATGGGATTCAGGTCGGGGGAACGAGCCGGCCAAGCAATGGGTCGGTCGTCCTCTACCAATCCAGTGATTACGATACTGATTATTCTGCAACTGTCTAACGGTAAGGCTGTAATGAGGTGGCGCCCCATCATGCGTATACCACAATAATTGACATAACCTCAATGGCATTTCTTCTAGAAGTGGTGGTAATTCTTCTTGTACTTCGAAACCTTTGATAAGTTCTACCATCAAGAGCTCTGGCTAAAAAGTAGGGACCAATCAAGTAATCGCCCACAATGCCTGCCCAAACATTCAGAGAAAACTGTTCTTAGAATCGACGTTAGGAAATAATATACGGATTTTCATCCACCCATTGGTGGTTATTATGATGACAATTCGAAATGGTTTCCCTGGTAAATTTCGCTTCATCGGTAGATATGTAATATTAATAACTAAAAATCAAACTGTTCGCATTGTTGTAAAAACCACTGACGTATTTTTTCTTTTATGTTATATTTTGTTTTTATGTTTTCGTTTTCAAAGAAATATAATAAAAATTTCGTTCATTACACGTTCAGAAATTGATTTTTCGTTACTTCCATAACTTCCCGTGTTCGGATTCGCCTCATACGAGAATTTGTCACACGCGCATGGAAAAAATCCTTATTTCCAGACTCCTAATGAAATATACTATTTTGTCTTTCTGTGGACGCATATGTCGCCTTTTTTCCAGTTATGCTCCTGCGCTGAAGTAATGTATGTCTTAAGATATAATCATTAGATATACAGGGTAAGTGAAATCTGTAGTTATAGATATTCCTTAATAGAGAGATTTTTAAAGGAAATTTTCAAGTTGAGTTTGTATGTTCTTGAGTTTATAACAAATTTAAAGTACCTTTGTCATAGCGGTGACTAGTTCAGAACCAACAATATATTTTTTATCCAGTGAGGTATTTATAGTTTTATTGGGGGATATAATATTAACGAATTTTGCAGATATAATATTATTAGTTGCATTTTTTTGTAAATAATCATTTAGCTATATCCAGTATCTGTGTTTATTGTTCAATATTTAAATTGCACGAGTGTAAAGATAAAAGTCGTTTTTTTATTAGAGATTATACATATATATCATAATTTCATAACTTTTATCTGCATTACTTAATATAAAAAGCAATAAAAGCAGTATTTTAAATCTCGTCTTTACAACCTCTCAACTTACCTTGATATGCGGATGGTCCTTAAGGGAGGTGCCAAACTGCCTGGATACCCTTTCCTCTTTCCTGTGATAGTAAACTTCTGGATCCCTAAGAATAGCGTACAACTCGTTTTCATAATACAAAGAAACCGCCTTTTTGCCTTCTATTCTGTCTTTGTCTTCTGTGGCGATCGGCAGTACGATTGGAATACTTTGATTTATCCTAGTTCCGTCCTTTTCTATAGTGTTAAAATGTAGTACCTAAATAGTAATATATCATAAAATTTCTGTTCTGAAATTATGTGCCTCAGGGTTAAATTTCTACACTACTACATCTATTAATAAACTATATCGTGCGACTTTAAAATTTAACAGGAGGTGCCAAAATATATTTCCAGTGTTACAAATGAAATTGTTTACCTGCAGGAACTCATTTTCCCTCATAAAACCCCTCAGAGGATAGGCCCATCCCTCGCTGAGTACTTGCACCCACTGTAAGTCAATGATGCCGATGTTTATCCTAGGAAAGCCGTCGGCTTCATTTATGGTTTCTTTTACTCTGTACTCTGGAACAAACAATTCCGGGACTGCGCTGTCACAACTGGAAAATATATCTCCATTTGCTAGGTTGTTGCTGGTTCCGTTTTGGAGTAATTTCGGAATTACTCCCTGGAATAAATTAAGCGAATTTCTTATAAAACACTTTCTTATTCTTTTAAGAGAATGTATAAAAGGAAAAACTTTTTTATTTTACGCAGAAAAAAGTAGGTACTTGGCTTGCTTTTTTTTAAAAAGAGGTTGTTAAGGTTACCAGAAAATTAAAAAATATGAAAATGTCGTAAGACCAGACTACTTTTATTTTTAATCTTACGAAAAGATGATATTTAGCAAAATATATACGAAAAAGTTACTTCAGTTTTTAAATAAAACAATTCGTACACGAAACTGGTTTAAAGGTCAGCAGACTTCATTTGTTTGAATCTGCCCCACAAGCAAAAATCCGTGATTGTTAAATCTGGACAACCATCTTGTTGAAAAAAAAAATAATTTCGTTAGGTCAGTGGTAAATTTTCTAATACATTAGTGACAAACAGCAAATATGTAAATTATATACGAGTGTTCAAAATATAAAGCAACACCTACACTTCTAGGTACAGGGTGATTCAGTTATAAAAAAATGTGAAATATAAAAGTTGCACGATTTTTTATGAATTTTTCGAAAATGATAGTAGAAAATCAAATGAAGTCCAAACAAAATGGCCGCGGATGTTAACATTGTTAAGTTAAATGGAACACCCTTTATATTTTATTTTATTATTTTTACATATTTGGATAGAACGTTCCCTGTAGAGCATAGTCATGTAGGGTTTGTTGGGTTAATCTCTAACAATAAGGCAGATACTATTAAAAAACGAAAAGAAGGTTTTTTATTAAGAAAATAAGACATCTTGTAATTGTTAAACCTCTTTCAGACATTTCTGCCTTTTTCAAATTATGTAAGGATTTACAGATGTAGTTTTATTATATTTTGACAGATCGGACGTTGATATGATCCAAAATGCGTATAGGTATTTTAACTAAATCTCACTAATTAGGCCGTGAGAGGCCTAATTACTTATGGACAATGTTATATGGTAGGCTGTGACAGTGACAGGTAATGTCATGACAACATTGTTATTGTTTGACAGTTTGTATTATTATTTAATTAAAATGGGTTACACAGAAGTAGAAAACTGAAATATAGGAATGAAAAGAGAGCAAAGTTCTTCTCCATACTGTATTTTAATTCGAAATCATTTTCTACTTCTGTGTAACCTATTTTAATTAAATAATAATACAAACTGTCACTCAATAACAATGTTGTCAAGACATTACTACCTGTCAATGTCACGACCTACCATAATGTCTATGTGTAATTAGGCCTCTCACGGCGTAATTAGAGAGATTTCGTTACATTACCTATAAGCATTTTGGACCGTATCAATGTCCGATATATCAAAATATATTAGGTATAACTAAATCTGTGAATCCTTACGTATTTGGAAAAAAGGCAGAAATGCCTGAAAGAGGTTTAACAATTATAAGATGCCTTATTTTCTTAATAAAAAACCTTCTCTTGGTTTTTTAGTATCTTGCTAATTGTTAGAGATGGATCCAACAAACCCTATATTACTATGCTCGAGTTATGCACGTTCTATCCTAATATGTAAAAATATATAGGGTGTTTCATTTAACTTAACAAAGTTAACATCCGCGGCTATTTTGTTTGGACTTCATTTGTTTTTCTATTATCATTTTCGAAAACTTCATAAAAACTCAAGCAACTTTTGTATTTCACATTTTTTTATAACTCTTAAAACAAAAAGTTAAAGAGGGGGTCAAAATATAGTGAATCACTCTGTACATTATTTTACTTACATTTTCTCCAAGCATCTCCAGCACCAACCTAGTGGCCTCCTCAACGCTCATATTGGCTGCCTTCAGCACCAGCTCGGGATGCTCGGGCTTCTGGTACTCCTGGTCGATCCCGGTGAACCCTTTGATCAACCCCTGCCTGGCCTTCTGGTAAAGACCCTTGTTGTCCCTCTTCTCGCACACCTCCAAGGGGGTGTCCACGAACACCTCGTAGAAAGGTAAACCGCTGCTCTCGTGAATGCCCCTGGCCACCTTGCGGTCGGCCACGAAAGGGGACACGAAGCTGCAGAGGCAGACGTGTCCGGCGTCGGCGAAGAGTTTGGCCACCTCGGCCACCCTCCTGATGTTTTCCTCGCGGTCTTCCGGGGAAAACCCCAGGTTCTTGTTCAGGCCGTGGCGCATGTTGTCCCCATCTAAGCTGCAATTGAAATTCTTTGCATCTATTTCTTTTTCACATTCACATTTTAATCTCATGATTAGTGAATCTGTGCAAGAATGTAACACTTCATAATGCGAAAATACAGCAGATTTAAAAAATCTTCTCACCTGTAGGCTGGTATGCCGTGGCTGACCAGATACTCCTCCACATTGAAAGACACGGTGGTTTTTCCAGCACCGGACAAGCCCGTGAACCAAATGGTGCACCCCCGGAAGTTTTTGTGGGGGCCCAGACCAAGAATTTGAGCCCTCTTGTCTCGACTGACATGCTGCAGTTCTGGTTTGACGTTAGTTGCTTTTTGTATGTTCTGAAAATAAACAGTCACGTTTGTGAGAACTTTCTGAAATAGTATTTGTGTTTCTGACTTTAGGATTATAATATGCCGCCCGTGATTTCACACAAATGTTAATTAGTCACAAAGAGTGCTTTTGTTACTATTTACCATAAAATATAGTATAGATTTACTGATTTACATGTTTTTCCCCAGCAAATATCATGTATAAAAAGAACTACAGAAAAACTGTTTGAAAATAGTTTACAAATATTTATATAAAAACATTTATACGAAAGCATCTGTGCTTTTTGTTTTCCATCGATGATTGTCAAATCAGTAACCGAGCTCTTGCGTCAAAACTTGCGTTAAAAGCAAAGTAGATTGTAAGTATCACAGTTGTCTGGCAACAGAAGTTTTTATAAGTCGTTTAAAGACGGATAACGTTGCGTGTCACGAAGAAGACAAGAGGATAGGTACGAAAAAAATACGTGGATTTTTACAAGAATGTTGCGAAAAGAAAAATGGTAATAAATAAACGTGTTGTGTTAGCTTATTTAATTGATAAATCAAGCATGCTTAAGTCATCAAGTGTTTGGAATTTGTACTTCATGCTCAAAGTACTGTCAATACATAGAAGGACATTGATATTAGCAAATTTCCAAAATTAATACATTTTCTAAAGAAAAAAATCTGTGAGATATAAAACAAATGAGTCTAAAATTTTTAGTTAACGAATCCTCCAATCAATAATTGTCTTGCTATGGTTGCATTCAAAATTTTGACAATTTAAATTTTTGTTAGGTACCTATATAAAAAATATTTAGCCTATGTCCAAATGATATCGCCATCACAGATTGTTCATATTATTTAAAAACCATAAATGTACTAGTTAACCTATTGGAATGCTATCTATAGAAAATGTTCCTTGCAAAATAGCTACATGTATAAAATTATCCTACTCGACATAATTTATCATTCACTATTAGGTACTGTTAAATTATTGACAGCAGCATACATTTGTTTTTCCTGGTAAATAGAGCATTTTAGTAGTGACATCACAAACGCTAAATAATAGGCAACCCATTGTCATCAAGAATTCCAAATATTTTTACCTTATTACACCAGGAAAATTAGCGAAAATAAAAGAGAAACTCGAAAAAATTCCTATCCGCGATATTATTGTAAAATTCTCCAAAGGAAGACATCTTTCATCTCGTGAGACAAAAAAATTTATTACCTAACTTTTAAACAAATAAGTGAGGAAAACAGTTTTCTCACTTTGCAGGGAACACCATCAATTTTAGCGAAAAGTGACTCGCAGACAGCTTATAGGGAGTAAAATTATGTGCAAAATGAGACTTGTTAAATTAAAATCGGTTAATAAACAAAAAAGTTATTGCAACAAAACAAGAAAAGTGCCCATTTTTTAATTTGTTTATAACTATCGCCTTTATTGTTAAAATTTTATAAAACCTATGACAAGTTGAGGGTTTTGTCATACTTTAAAAGTGTGCAAAAAGTGGACGCTGTAGGTGCAATAGTTTTCGCACAATTCAGATTGTTTATAACGGAGGCTCCAAAAGTTATGAACTTTTTAAGCCTCTGTACAGGCGTTAATTTTCAACCAAACATGATTCTGAATGCGTCATTGTAATCTTAGAGACGTAATTAAACGACCTATTAAAAAATATCACCGTTTTTTGACATTAACATTCTCAAATTGTGCATTAAAAAACCGTGCGTTTTTCGCTTATAAACAATTTGAATAACATTGTTGCTATTTATGCTATCTATCTCACCGAAAATAGATGCAAAAAAATACAGTTTTAAAATAAAAAAAGTATGCGAATTGCATTGAAAAATGTGGAAAATTAACGACTCAC
>NW_019416401.1:1206184-1252481 GCF_000390285.2 Anoplophora glabripennis | reverse complement strand
TTTATTACAAATTTTATCGTGCGATCGATATTTTTCAAGTTAAGGGAGAAAATAGTGACAAAGTATAATTATTGAATTATCTCGTTTGTTATTGACTATACGACCATAAATGTGCATAAACAAAGTTGGAAATAATTATATTTTCTACAATTTTTATCCCTTTGATTTTTTCGCTACTACCAACATTTAAGGTCCTACGCCTATGGCAAGCCTAACTAAATTCAAGGGATCAACATTCCATAGGCCTGACCTGACGTCTCCGCAAACGAATGATATTATTTGAGAATAATTTCAGGAACTGTCATATTTACTTTAATTTTCAAATTTCAATTCAGTTACTTACCAATCGGCGAATAGACTCAAGATTTGTCACAACAATAGTGGCGCGACTGGTCAAAAATTGATGGCATTAGATTGGTTATAACGCAATAAGTGAAATAACCGTTGACATTGTCAGGCTGAGTGAAAAAAGAAATTGTAAAAAAGATTTCCGTTCTAAATTGTGACACAGTATGCCTTTCACTTTCCTTTAATTCGCGAGTTGTGCTAAGTTGCTTGTCGATTGGCCGACAGGAATGGCTACGTTAAACGATTTTTTAAACGACAGTTTTAAATTTCTGTTATTTAACTTAAATACCGTTAAGATCCGCTATATAAATACATTCCTAAGTTTAGATAACGGAGAAGTCCTCATTGTTTCGTACAGGCTTAGTAAACAAATCCCAGTTTAACATTTCAAACAAGAAAACAAAAAATACCGTGATTTTAACTAAATCTCGGGATTTTTCAAATACACCAATTAATTGTTCTTAGTTTGAACTTAACTTAATTATCACGAAAAGCAAACAAATTAGAATGGTTGTCTCTTAATCTTCAAACAGTAAAAAAATATATAATATTTAGGTCACCTTTATCAGCGCCGCTAATATTTTTACGTACCCATCTGGAACGATAACCTTCTTTTTCCATTAATATGTTTTTATTCGGTTTTATGTCACAAACTAAATCTCCTCGGATGATACCTACTTTCTATACTGGCTGATTAAATTAAACTGTGTGAGGAGACAGCAAAGTGAAGACGCTCATATCCGGAGAAAGCTGGCTTGTATTTAAGTATCTACCACAAAGTCTATGTTGAATATCGCATAATAACAACATACGCATTGTAAAACGTATTTCGCTGTTTAATTTTTCTTATAATAGTTTTTACAAAATGCACATTGTGCGACACTAAGAACCAAGACACCACTCTAATTTTTTTAACATTATAACTCTTTTCTCATTTTTCTTAATTATGTTTAAATCGGGTAAAAATAAATAAATATCAATTGTCTCTTAAGCCTGAACTTTTATAGACAAGAAACCACACTTTTAGTAAGACAATGATAGAACTACAAAATCTATCTATAAACTATAAAAATGTTGAAAACTCGTGTAACTGGTACAGTGAAGACGGATTGTTTCTAACTTGCTTAGATTTTCGTCAAAAGACCTGTAAATTCATTGAAAATTACACATAAAAACGCCTCTAACAAAAACGTACAAATCATTTTAATCCCGAGAGATTTAATTGAAGGAAAAATACATGGTGATTCACGAATGGTGACCAAAAATGAAACCTCGTATTCTTTGGTGAATCTTAAGGGGAGTCTTTCCTATAAAGTTTTTATCTAGGACGCTTTGTTAAAAAGATACAGTGTTAAACTTCAAAAAAAAAACATTTTACATTTTTTTAAATAATATAAAAACTAGTTAGTAAAATTATTTGAAATTAGGCATATGTATTTGTGTAAACATTGTCCAAAATCTGAGGCCTTTTCCTAAAATCTTCATGCTCCAGTGGCATATGCTTCGGTGGCATATTTTTCTAAATAAAATAGTACGCCACTGCTTTACGGTAACAACCACGATATTTTCGGATTTGCCTTTCAATTTTCTACAAATTACTACTCTCTTATGTTTTTCGAAAAAATATTTTCGATATCGAAGTATGTTCTCAGTTCGTTTTTTAAATTTTACTCGAAAATCAGAATTTTTTCGAAAAACATAAGAGGGTAGTAATTTGTACAAAATCGAAAGACGAATCCGAAAATATCATAGTTGGTACCGTAAAGCAGTGGCGTACTATTTTATTTAGAAAAATATACCACCGATACCTTGTACCTCCGCCACTGGAGCATGTAAATTATAAGAAATGCCCTCAGATTTGGGACAATGTTTACATAAATGCATGTGCTCAATTTCAAATTATTTCACTTACTAGTTTGCCAATTATTTAAAAAAATTAAAAATATTTTTTGAAGTTCAACACCCTGTATCTTTTTAAAGAGGCGTCCTAGATAAAAACTTTATAGGAAAGACTCCCCTTAAAATTCACCAAAGAATACGAGGTTTTATTTTTGGTCACCTTGTATGTTAAAAATAGAAATTTCTTAAACACCCTGAAGGCTTTAGAAACCCCAAAGAATAATACAAATAAATGTATACGAATGTATATAAAAAGCGAAAGTTAAGCTCGTTGTTCACATAAAACGGCGGAAATAAATTAAAAAATATTAACATGTAAAAGTATACTACTATGGTTTAATTACAATTTGACAACATACATTTTAATTGTATAAAGTATAAATGGGACACCCTGTACATAGAAGGTGTTATATACAGGGTGTCCGGATGAGCAAAAATCCTAAGAAACTATTCTACTCAAAAAATTAATGCCTTAAGGTTTTATAACATTTTTTCGGAAAATAAAAAATAACGAGTGCATTTGAAAAAAAATATCTTTCTGTTAGAGAATTCGTATTCTTGTTTCAAATTTGACGCGAATCCCTTAAGTCTAAAGTTCCGAAACATCCATTGGCCTGTAGATAATGCCTCAAAACTTTTTTGTTTCAACGCTTTTTTATGAAGAGAATGAAAAAATATTCAGACTGTATTTAGGTGAAAAAAGGTCGTATCGGGAATTAAAAATAAGCATTTTGAAGCTCTAAGATTCTAGTTTTTAGATCTTTCGGTCGAAATTTTTTAGGACCTAGGCACAGTGGGACGAAACGCCACTGTCGCATTCAAATTACTCTACACCCCACATAGTTCAACTGTTTCGGGTGAATTTTTTTTCAAAATGTTTGTCTTGAATGTCCCTATCGATCCCTCATTTGGGATTTTTGATTTCGGTCTTCATTTTTTTTTAAATTGACTCCAAAATTCGATTTTTATGAAAAAAAACTGATTTTCGGCGCAAATGTGGGCCTACATGGCGCAAGTTGATGTTTTTCGAAATTTTTTTCAGCTGAAAATCTTCGTTTTAATAAATACTATAAAACTGTCTGCGTAAAAACGGTCATAATCCAAAAAATTTCGTGGAGAAGCGATTTTTTAATTCGAAATTTCGCAACCTGGGAAAAAATTAGATGAACCAAAAGTTGTTTAGAATCACTCGAGGAATACTCAAAAAAATTTTCCAGAATTTTTGGATTTAAGTATTTCAAAATTTTTTGATTTGGACATTTTTTGAAATGTCCCAAAATGTGTCCAAAAATTCTGGAAAATTTTTTTGAGTATATCTCGAATGATTCTAAACATCTTTTGGTTCATCTAATTTTTCCCCAGGTTGCGAAATTTTGAATTAAAAAATCGCTTCTCCACGAAAATTTTTGGAACATTATGACCGTTTTTGCGAATATGCAAAAATTTTTCTCCCGACTTTCACGCAGACAGTTCTGTAGTATTTATCGAAACGAAGATTTTCAGCTGAAAAAAAATTCGAAAAACATCAACTTACGCCATGTAGGACCACATTTGCGCCGAAAATCAGTTTTTTTTCATAAAAATCGAATTTTGGAGTTAATTTTCAAAAAAATTTGTAGGTCCTAAAAAATTTCGACCGAAAGATCTAAAAACTAGAATCTAAGAGCTTCAAAATGCTTTTTTTAATTCCCGATATGACCATTTTTCACCTAAATACGGTCTGTCAAAAATCACGGAAAATTTTCGGAAATTCTTTTGACCCTTTAATTGTTTGCATTAGTGTATATTTTATTACTTTTTACTTTACTTTAAAATAAGCATTATTGTAGCTGGTTGAACGAGTGCTTCTATAAATCTACTGCATATATAAAAAAAATACTCTAATCGCGTCTTAAAAACCTTTAAAAAAGTCATCCCAATTCACACTGTATGTGCAAAGATATAAAACGGCAAATTGTCTATTCCAAAAAAAAACAGAAATTTTGTAATGTTTCAAAAATTATAGAACTAAAAGCCATAGGTACGCCACTGGTATTTCAGTACCAAGAAAATATTTCACTTTTAAATTTCTTAATTTCGGTCACAACAAATTTCGCTTGGAAAGAGAATTTCGAAAAAGCCATCATTGTATAACCATCGTATTTTGTATTGTATACCATATTCGTTGGTAGCAAACTCGCTGTCTATTAAAACTTTTTTTAACTTCCGGGTTTATCGTAAGGCGAACCAACTATGTGACGTGCGAACCAGATCCTTGAGATGGAAATCTATACAGGGCACTCACCATTCTCGAGCGGTCCGAACACTACTGACACATCGAGCTATTTTCCAGTAATTTAAATTTATTTATACAGTTTACGCTCCTCTGAACATACAGCGTCAGAGAAATATCTTGTAATTCCTCTAATATCTGAGATTAGACGAAAAAACAAACGACAACACTCGTGACCATGAAATAGAGAGAGAAACTTATCGCAATTCGGACTGATTTGCGCTGTTTACTGGAACCGCGATTCTGTTTTGGATTTTTTTTCGGAAAAATGAAGGTTGGCTGTGCAGCCCAGCGCTGTTTAAAAAAGCTCCCGCTCGTCACCTTGAACGGCGGCTTATGTAATCGAATTGCTATGAAGTGAATAATTGCGTTGGAAAATGACCGCCCAAAAAAAAGTCGTTGCTGCATAAACCTAATTAATGTGATACAATTTTAATGCAACAACGTTTTGGTTGGGTTCCAGTTACACTTCAGGAAATTTCAGGCCTTAGTAGTGAATAAAAAAATATTTGTGGTACAGTCATACTTTTATACCTTATAATTTCTTCAGACCGACTTTTATTTACTTATTTATCATACACTGCAAAAGCCAATATAACGGATATAAAAAGGAAAAGATAAATAAATTGAACATAAAAGTGGTCGCATTACAAAGAGAAAAACAAAAATGCAATAATAAAAATAAGAGATGTATAAAACTGCAAAGTGTGACTAAATAAAATGACAAAAGTATAAACAATGATGTAATTTAATGTAATCTAAATGTTTGAAATTGAATCGTCTTTAAGCAAATTATTTTGACTTTCCATTTCACTATATTCAACGTACAAATGGGTACAAATAGTGTCCCAAAAAAGTAATTATTTGTGAACTGAACTTATCAGAATGCCACATCTCTCAATAACCACTGCTACCCAATGTTTTTGACTTCATATACCCTTCACTGGCCTACAGTGACCTGTAATATCACAGGTACTATGAAAGCATAACCTATTGCCAACTAGGCGAACCTGTTTTTTTTTTAATGTGATATTGCAGGATATTCTGCGGGATAACTGGCTCGACCAACATTGAATTATATCTGTAACATCTAAGTAAACAGTTGAAGATAAATACGTTCCAAACCGGTCTATGTTTGGTGGTTCAACTGTCAAATGATCAAATGTAGAGAAAAAACTGATATCACCACCTATTTTTTTCAGAGGATTAAAAGATCTGAAATAATTCTACCAGACTATTTCAACTCTCCTAAATTCATTTCTGATGTCTGTTTTTTCAATAAACTTTGAAGGCAAAGATAGATACTTACATTCTTTTTTCTATTTTTTTTTATCGTAATGCGAAAGTTGTTTACTCTAGGGGCATTTCGAGAGCACGATCGAATTTTCACACCCGTTTTACTAAGAAAAACAAAATAATTATTTTGTTACGCAACATATTTATAATTATGACGAAGTCTCACGTTTTAAAAGTTTTTTCGTGTTTTCCTGCCATGTTAACGCAGAAGTTTACTCAGATCACCAACCTTCCAGCTAATGCAAATATGTGCCTCTCGACGTTTTTATCTAAATTTTGAGCAGCCTGAGTATAATTTTCCTTGAAACCTCATTTTTTTAAATATATTCTTCAATAAATTTTGAGAGATAATATGCGATTTTTTTCAATAACGTGTATTATTATATATGCAATTCGTCTGGTTCTAAATTATTTGTTTTATAAAACTGCAGCATCAAGTGTATGTTATTATTGTATTGACGTTGTTTCGATACAATTTAAATAATAAAACCACAATGGGTGACATCCTTATTGTTTCTATGTATATTTTTACTATACACATTTTCCAACACTTGTATCTGACAAGTGTTAACTAACGTATGACCCTCGTAAAACTGATGCTGGTGGATTTTTGATTTGAACATACACTGACAACTGACAAACGTCAGTTCTGCAATAACCTAGAAATTTTTATTTCATAATCGAAGATAAACAAACCTAAAATGTCGTACGAAACAATCCATATAAACAAAATTTGTAGAACTTGTTTATCAGAAGAAGAAAATATGAGATCTGTATTTAGTATACACCCAGCAGAAGGAGAAACTATGAGGTTATTTGAGATGCTTATGTCTTGTGCTTCAGTGCAGGTAAACCAAAGGATGTCTCTTGTTATGGCTTCAATAAACTTATTTTAATAAAATTTCAGGTAATGGAAAACGACGGCTTGCCTTCCCAAGTATGTTTCCAATGTGTTCACTATATAACGAGAGCCTTCTCTTTCAAACAGCTTTGTGAGAGGTCTGAAAACACCTTAAGAGAATTACTGGGTCGTCCCATTCAAACAACGTTCTTAGAACTAAAACCTTTACTTGCCAACGACGTTTTAGTATCAAATACAGTCACCGACATCATTTCAACAGTATCCGAGACTTTGCCTTCTGTTACAGAAACTTTAAACAGTGTAGCTTTAATAAATGACAGTTCTATTTTACCGATGGTTCCCAATCATTTCGAGATAAAAGAATTTAAAGAACCACATGATTTAGATATAAAGTTTGATCATTTTGAAACTAACGCAGCATGTAAGTTTTTAGGTACTACAATCTGCAACTTTTATTTTGAAAGTTTTTATATTTTGACGATATTTTAGTACAAAACGACGCCGACAGTGACACCGGTCAAGATCAGAGCAGTGAAATGATTGAAATGAAACCCAAGAGTGAGTTTAAAACCGAAAGTAAGGAGTTTAAGAAAAAAGGTGTGAGGGATGAAACCGAACAACCTATTTACCCCTGTGAAGAGTGCACGCATTGTTTCACCACCCAAACGGATTTGAGGGTAAATTGAATTTAAATATTCTCCATAACTACACGTTTCTACTATCAATGAATTTTTTTATATATGTTTTGTGTCAAAATAAAATAATTGTACAGATTCACGCAAGGAGTCACCTGAAAAAAACCCGCCATCTCTGCAAAACGTGCAAACAATGCTTCGCCAGTGCCAGCACCCTATGCCGTCACATGAAAGTCCACGACGGGGCCAAGCGACACCTCTGTAGCGAATGCGGCAAAGGTTTCGCCAGGTCGGACGACCTCACGCGTCACTTGAGGACTCATACGGGCGAGAAGCCGTTTTCTTGTAAGATATGCGAGAAGTCCTTCGCTCAGTCTTTCAGGTTACTGGAACACATGAGGGCACACGCCAACGAGAAGACCTTTATCTGCTCGGTGTGCGGGAAGGCGTTTTCGAGGTACACCAGCTTAGCGGCACATAACAAGACACACAGTGGGATCAAGAGCCATCAGTGTAGCGTCTGTGAGAAAAAGTAAGTGTTTTTTAAAAATACCAGAGATAAGTGAGTACCGGGGGTCGTATTTTTATACGAGCGCTACCTTTGACCTTTAGAAACTAATCTTGAGTTTGTTTTCTTAAATTTGTCGTGAAAACTGAACTTTTTGAACTTCTTGTTCATAATTTGCCCCAGTTGGAACTTACACCATGCATTGTTGTTAGGTCTCGTCTTTCTTGATTTGTATTTACATTACACGGACATTTTAGCAATGAGGACACACAAACACACCATCACTAAACACTGAAATAAATAACTACAAAATTATATCACTTGCGCTACGTAAGATACTTTAATTTTTACTCTAAAATTAAACTTAAATTGGTCCATTTTTAATCCACCAAATGAACATTGGCCGTTTGTCTTTTGCCTGCGTAGTGCCCAGTTGTCATATCACATCAGATGGATTGATATTATGTAGTTCACCTACAATAGAACAATGACAGAGGTCATTGACACCGAAATTCATGAACTAAACATGGTGCTTTGAAAAGGTACTAAATACTTTTTATTAAAAACTGATATAATTTTAAAATATTTCGAATCTATCAAATTAGTAAGTATTTTTATTTTATTTATTTATTTTTTATTATGAAAATTTTTTAAAACAGCAAAAATAATTGTTAAACATTGTCTGGCAAGTGTCTTGGAGACTGGATCCCAATTTCATTCTGTATATATGGATTTTTCCGAGATCTTTGAAGGATTAAACAAATTTGAATCCACAAACTTCATATAAGTACTTGGTGTCAGGTGTGCTCCAAGGCTCTTATTTGGGGCCTGTGTTCTTTCAAATTTTTTTAAATGACTCGTGAGAGTGCTTCTCCCATTTTAAATTTTTATTGTGTGAATGATTGAGAATTAGTCTTAGCTATAAAGGTTGTTTTCGATTTTTCGACTACTAAGTTGTTGTAAAAGGAACACCATGAATCTTAAAGCTGATTCATGAAATTCGCAGTTTCTGTACAAAAAAAACATGACAGACACCAATTCCTGATAAAGTTCAAATAATTTCAACTTTTTCACCAATTTTTAGTTAATTTTTATTCTATAACTTTATTTGTTATGCCTGTTCTCTTTAGTGTTTGCAACCACTCATAATCATAAATAAACAAATAAATACAAATGTACAGTAGTTTTACTAATGTCTTTTAGGTTGTGTGGATCTGGCTCTTTAGCGATGCATATGAAAACCCACACGGGTTTAAAGGATCACATTTGTCCATTTTGCGGGAAAGGATTCACCACACCAAGCAATCTCATTATTCATAAAAGGACCCACACAGGTAAAGTGATATTGAGGTCTGTTCTGGCGTTTATTTAAACGTTATGATTAATTTTTTACTTTAGCCACGATATTTTAATTGAAAACGCATTTCTGACGATATACATAAGGAATATCTAAATAATATACCCTTTATCAGATTATTTTTGATTTACACACTCATGTTATTTGACCTTTGGCTTGGGCTCATTGGTTTTTGGCCTTGGTCATTGGCCTTTAGTCGACGGTTCATTGACCTTTGGACCTGGAGTAATTGGCCTTCGAACCATTGTTCATTGACCTTTAAAATTGAGCTCATTGACACTGCTAATTGGCCTTTAGTCTATGGCTCATTGACCTTTGGACCTGGAGTCATTAGCCTTTGAACCACTGGGCTTATTGATCTTTGCCTCTGAGTTCATTGAGTTCTCACACTAAGACAATGTATCTTTTGTCTATATTGCCTAGTAAAACTATGCAAACTTTAGGAGAACGGCCTTACGTCTGTAAGCACTGCGGGAAGGGCTTTCCAGACCCCTCGAGGCTGACTGTCCACGCAAGATCCCACAGCGGGGAAAAGCCTTATGTCTGCAACATGTGCGGCAGAGGCTGCGTAAGCTCGTCGCAGCTAAAGAAACACATGCGTATCCACACGGGAGAGAAGCCGTACCAATGCTCGATGTGCCCCAAGGCTTTCCCGAGGAGCGAGGACCTGCGGATACACATAAAAACGCACACAGGTTGGTAATTTGTTTATAAAATAGCCTTGAATTGTTAATACCGATGATTTTAAGGTGATCGTAACCACATTTGTTCCTACTGCAAGAAGGGGTTCTACCAGGCGTCGACCTTAAAGGTTCACCTGCGGATTCATACCGGGGAGAAGCCGTACACCTGCAATATATGCGACAAAGCGTTTTCACAAACTGGTCCGTTGTCTACCCACATGAAGACGCACTGATAGAGGCAACCAGCTCGTGGCTGTTTTTAGCCTCCGAGTTGTATGTACGCTGAAAAACATCACATTTTGTAGAAGTTTTAAACGATTTTAAAATGCACTAAGCTTTGAGGAGAGCGGCATTTCAATTCAAAGACGTGCAGGATTATTTCTATTTTTCGTTATTTTATGATGAATGTAGTAAAACGTTTGGTTGCACCTTTCTGTACAAATTTTCTGTTCCATTCGGTTAAGTTTTAATCAATATATAATTTTTAATAAGGTTAACATAAATAGATAGTAAACGGTTATATTTTGTGCAATAATTATAAATTTTGTTTAACTCGAACATTTTTTTTAAAATCACTGACAAATATTTAGAATTGAAAATAATAATGCAATGTTTATATTGTTTTTTTTTTTATTGACTGTCTTTGTATGATTTTATTTAGCGATATCGATATCCGTGTTCTCATATTTTCTATTATATAGCAGATGTTTTATTGGCGATTATATTATTTTTTAATATTAGAGCTAGTTTTATATACCCATGTTATATTATGTAAAAGTACTATTTTCATTGAGAATTTTAATCAATAAATTAAAATTATAAAGTTCCAGCAAATTTATTTAAATAAAAATTCTACTGTATCACCGAATCGGATGGTACCTTTTGTACTATGATTTCCAATAGCCAATAATCTTGTCGAATTCTTGAAATTTACTAATCGTAATATTTAGTTTCATATCATGATTACATCACAGCTAAAAGAAGACCTCAGCCGTGTTTCATTTACCTGAAATCTCGGCCATTCTCAAATGCAGTAGTTGCAAACTGTTTTCAAAGTATCAAATATACTCGGCCACTACTCTCAGGGAGTCTAAGATCATAAGTAAATCTGTCGGACAGTGTGATAGTATTAAATCAGTCCTCAACTACTACAAAAGCAAAGCTAATATCTCAAAAAGCTTAGAAATCTGAAGCCGAGTATCATAATACATAATGCAGTAACGGAGAAAGTAAAATACTAATTATTTCCTCGATATTCCAAAATACGACTTCACTACGTATTAATCAAACAATAACAGCGCCATCTCTTGACTGACGCTTCGTGCTTATTTTCGTCATTCGTCGATATCATTTCAAGATTCCATCTTTGTCTTGCATATCTATGGTTGTGACATAACACATAACCTTTTCATTTCTTCATTTAAAATATAAAATGAATAAAATATACAAAGAGATTGCTAAAAACATATTTACCAATGCGTGCAGGTCAGTAATACTTATGAAATAAATTAAACACCTTTTATACTTTCATACAAACTTTAGGCGAGGTATCCACAGGAGCACTATGTTACATATTCCTGGTGCCTATGAGGGTGAAGGAAAAACTACAATTCATATACTTAATAAAGAGGCAGAGCTAGGTTTAATGATAGATGGGTACAGTCAGGTAAGCATCAGCTTTGTAATTTATGGCCTAAATTTAAACAAAACGTTACAGGTTGGGTTTCGCTTGAACAATGACATGACTATTCTAGGACCTATGGTTATATTTTCAAGGTACAAGTATAAAACACTTTGATCAATGTCTTAACAAAATCCTTTTCAGATCTGTTTTGTCTTGGAACGTTGAAGATATATCGGAAATTACGGAAGAAGCTTTTAGTTTATTTTCGGTAATAGAACCTAAGTTAGATATAATAGTATTAGGCGTAGGAGATAAAGTAGATAATTTCAATTTTTATAAGAAAATACTCCCTTTCTCTAAAAAGTTTAAAATACCTTTTGAAATATTACCTACAGACCAAGCATGTGCCACTTTCAATTTTTTGAATTCGGAAGGCAGATATGTTGCAGGAGCTATGATACCACCGAAAACCATAGCAGCTACAGAGAATGACGAATTACTTAGTAAAATGAGGTACCAAAATTTATATGATAGAGAATAAATAAAATTTGCTGTTAAAAACATTTATTTGTTGTCACTTTAAAATCATCTTACAAACAATAATTTACAAAACTATGGTTCCTCTGAATTATAAGATAATGTATATACAAAAACTTAGTTTAGAAAAATATATAAATTATTAATTATTAATGGTCTATTATAATAAGTTCATCGATACCCCAATCTTCATACGAATGATCAGGCAGATATCTTCGAATGATGATGGGAATTTTTCTCTGTTTCAATTCTTTCATGGCGATTTGTAAGGGATCCGTCTCTCCATCGAGTTCTACCATAACTGGAGCACACATGGCTATTTGAAGAGCTCGTGTTCCTAGCACTCTAGCACGCTCATATTTCGTCATGTATTTGGTAGTAATACGTTTACTTTTTGGAACGCCACCTCCTGCTTGTCCGGGAGCAAGTATATCTATGTTATCACCCTCTTCCTCAGGCTGTTCCAATTCTTCTATATTATCATCCTCCACATCGTCGTCGAAATCGTCTGCCACATCGTTCTCATCAAATTCTTCATCAGCCATTTTATATTTATTTTAGAATATCTTGCAAAATACACAAATTGTATAGATTTCAGCCTAATATAACCGTAATCTGTCAATCAACTGTCAAGTGTCAAATTTATATAGTTATTTATAATTTATAATTGTGGACAACCTGTAGTACAACAATTTTGAACCTCAGAGCATGTACTACACAGAGTGTTAAAAGTATGCGTTATAGAGAGTAATGAGTAAGTTTGGGTACACGCACCTTCTCTCTCTCTCTCTCTCTCTCTCTCTAATCATTGCGTATGGAGTTGCGATAGCCAATCACGAGTCTGTGCGAGAGAGGAATATGGTACCCAAACCATCTCTTTCTCTCTCTATCGCTCGCCGTAAACGTGCTTTTCCATGTATTGTTCTAATGCTCTACTCACTTATTTTGGAATTGGAACATGAACTCATGAGCATAGAAAACTTATTTAATATAATTTTTAATTTTCTATGGTTTAAAATGTTGGATTTGTTTTGTTTTATTTATTGTTGATATTGATGTAGGTTATGTTATATTTTTGAATATCTCCACAGTTAAAAATAAGAACATACATTTAAAATGTCTTACGACAGCATTCAGTATAATCGATTCTATTACAATAATTTATGTCATGTCTGCAAAGAGTCCAACCAAAATTTGAAAAGATGCTCTGTGTGTAAGACAGTAGCTTATTGTTCAAGAGACCATCAGAAACAAGACTGGAAATTTCATAAAGATTTATGCAAGGCAATAGCCAAGGTAGATGAAATTTTGAAATATTCCACCATAAGCACCTTTGAAGATTTTAGAAAATATAACGTGTCCAAAAGCATACTGTGGCATAAAGAATTATGCAGGAAGCTTGACGATTTTGAATGTCAAATGTGGATGTTTCCTAGAGTCTGTGCTAAATGTTTTTCCAGAAAGGTTATTATTGATTGTCCCAACTGCCTCAATGTGTCATATTGTTCAGAACAACATAAGAATGACCATGAAAAACAGCATTCTGAATTTTGTGGTGCTCTAAAATTGTGCATGGATATAGATTTATATAACTTCCATGAAAAATACAGTACTCCTAAGATCGCAGTACATGATTTTGAACCTGAAGTTAATATATTACCAAATAATCTTCAAGAACTGATGCGAATGTATGAGAAGTGCAGTGTACCAAAAGAAAACAACTCGAAGAAATTTATAAAATTTATAATTAGATCAAATGTCATAGCTCCTGCGGCTACTATTCTCTATGGAATGGAAGAGTCCGGGCTCTTAACAAATCGTTTTTTGAACAAACCAGATTTAACTGTGCATATTGTGGGGGCTGCACTCACAGAAATGGCTTGGTTTTGGAAACTAATAACGGAACTCCCTTTTCATTGGATAAAGGATCTGAAAAGTTTGAACTTTTACGTCATAGGTCCAGAGATAAGACATGAAGGTGTTAGGAAAAAATTCACACAGCAACTCTGTGATAGTTGTAAAGCAAAAAATCCTTCGAGTAAGATTGTATTCTGCTGGAAACTTTACCATGAAGTAGCCGAATCTATAGATAAGCCAGACATTGTGGTGGTATTCAACAGCGGATTGCATGAATTCGGTGATAATCCGTGGGATCCTAGCATAGACTGTTTAACAATGTATTCGAATGTGCCACTTTTGTTAACGGCCTATACACTGAATGAAATCAAACAAGATATTTGTACATTGATATCGAAGAGTAGTCATAAAGTTAACGTTGTTTTGGAACCTCAAAAAAATCCATTCTCCAATATGACTCCGGTACGGGACTGGGAAACTGAAAATAGTCCAGTTTTTTATGTCAATGGATACCTTGCCATTCTCAAGGCAGAGTGAGGAGAAACGTTTTTTGGAGTACTTACATGTTATTCTGAATTAAAGATTAAATTTAAAAATCTTTCTATGGTTACTGACTTGCAAAATTACTATTAATCTAGTAGCACTGTAAATGACAAACATCTTGTAAAATGTTCGAAAAGCTAAACAAAATTTATTTAAATAATTTTGTATACAAATTAAGTCGTTTCAGAATTTTTAATAATTTTTTGTTTTGTTTTATGTGAATTCAATTATTATTTCGTTTATTTAGATTTTGAGTTTTATTTTATGTTCTCTTAGAAAATATTTGTATTTTTTTAAAATAAAAATACACAAACTCGATTTGTTCAAATTGTTAGAATAGAAATAGAGCAAGCACTACGAAAGATTGATTTATTTAAATTAAAATTGGCAACATTGGTTGGAAACTAATTTGGTAAAAAAATTGTACATACATAATAGTCAATGTAGTGGACATTAAAAGTTAAGATTTATTTATTTTTTTGTAAGCATTTTTTAAATCGCGAGCATATGAGAATGTAAATATATATTTTTTGTAATACGTACAATCAGAGAACACTGTTCTCCGATATAAATTCAAACTTATAATTTTTTTCCACAGATGACCTAACTAAACTAATATTGAGTAATAATTAAAGACTATTGGTGCCATCTATCGTGTTATTTGTAATATGACGCAAGTATATTTTTAAATCTATGCAAAAATTTCAATCGTCGGGAATATTTTGCTTTCTGCATCTAGGAAAATAATCGAAAATTCTAATATTCTTAGTTATCGGAAATAAATTTGAGCTTATGCATTTTCTCCACAGATGACAGCACTAAGTAGTACTTAATAAACAATAGGTATCGTTGAGTGTTGAGTGAACTCGTGACCAGTGCTGCCACCTATAATTTCATTTATATTATACAAGTACATTTTTAAATTTTAATGCAAAAAATATATTCCCATGCTCGGAAATGTTTTTTTAACGAAATAATGTTTCCAATATCTGAGGAGTCACATAAGCATTTTTATATTCTTATCTATAATAAATATAAATTCAATCTTATAAGTTTCGTACAATAAGAACTATGTATATTTAAATTTCTTGGCAAAAAATATAATATATTGCTTGACAATGTTTTTTTGGGTACAAAATGTTTCCAATGTCTAGAAAAACACAAACACATTTTTATATTTATACCTATGTATTATCTAATACGAAAATAAATTTCAGCTTATCGGTTTCTTCCACAGATGACGGCACTAGTCCTTCGTAAACATAAATACAAATAAAGCACTAATGGCGCTAACTATCGTTTTATTTGTATTGAACTTATGCGTTTTCTCCACAGATGACAGCACTAAGTAGTACTTGATAAACAATAGGTACCATTGAGTGTTGAGTGAACTCGTGACCAGTGGTGCCATCTATAATTTCATTTATATTATACGAGTACATTTCTAAATTTTGATGCAAAAATAATACCTTCCCATGCTTGGAAATGTTTTTTGGCATAAAATAGTTTTTCCAGTGTCTAGGAAAACACTCAGAGCATTTTTATATGGTTAGTTATCTGCTACGAACTATGCCTCTTTTTCGTATTCAATTTTAAAATATATCAGCCTTCGTTTGCTCTGCCTAATGTGTCTTTCTACCATTCTACCATTTTTCTCGTATTTATGTAGGTCAAAACAGCGGTAATGTTTGTTTCATTACCAATATTTATAATAGAAATTAATTTTCAAGTGGTTTACCTATTGGCAGGTTAACGAGAAAAAAACTTGAAGTCCTTACGAAGCGTTAACTGTAATAACTATTGCAATGTAATAAGCATTTTCTATTACCTTCGATGCGTTGTGGACATCGATGTCCTTATTCTTTGACAGAAAATCGAATGCCGTGCCGTAAAACCTTGCCATCCCAGAATGGACAAGATGAAAAAAATATTTTATAATTGTTTAAAAGAATTCGTATTTGTATAAGGAACGTGAAAGTTGTTCCTTTTTCAAAACAAATCGTATTTGTTACGACACGCAGGTTCACGATTACTGCGATTTGCGATTTAGTGGTTACATAGACACGACCAAAAATGAAATATACACGGTGTCAGCGATACGTAACAGAAACTATAAAATAAATTTAAAGCCGTCGCCGTATGCTATATAAGTATATTGAACGTATTGAATTTATAAGTTCAAAGAAACTTTTATTTTTGATCCAACAGCACGTGTGCTATTACTGATGTGTTAGAGAGCTCAATCCGAGAAACAATAAAAACAACAGCAAGTGAATCACAGCAATATCATCCAAACTGATAATTAGGGACGGGAATATGTTAACAGAACAACTGTATAGTTTCTTTAGTTTGCTAATCTTTTATCTTGGAGCAAGGTTCCATATAAACTGTTTCTTTTTTTCAAAAAACGTTTATTGTTTTATTAATGAAAGAAAGCAACCCAAACTAAACCTGCCTAAACATTGCACATTTTCTTCTCTTTTCGAATTTAACTTAGCCTGTGCAATGATGTAGGTGTCCCAGATATCCAAGATTTCAAGGCAACTGTCAGAAAAAGTTCCTTATATAGACGTTAATATGTTGGATTACATAATGAGAATAGTTAATTGTTGTTAAATCGTTATTTACAAATTTTACACATTTTCACTTCCTGCGGATGTAATTGCGTTTTTTATCTTGTAATCTTAACAGTTTTATCTTGGGCAGGACTGGATTTATAAACTTTTAATCTGAAACTACGAAACCAACATATCCGAAGAAAGAAAACTAATAAAAAAATTAAAGTAAATTGGCACCCTTGCAATTCGGTGCTCTGTTATTTCAAACATTTGTAATTGTGTTTATCAGTAGCTTGACTTGAGTTTAAGCATATCCCCAAGAAAATCAATAAGCAATTATAATTTTCTCGTCTCAATAATTAATATTTAACTGATTTATTACCGCACAATTTTTATTATGCATTTAGTGGTATAGATATTATTCTGTTATTTTTTTATTAACCTTCACAGGTTAATCAGTCTAGAAAGTAAATTAAAGAATTCTTTTAATAATTAAGTATACATTGTTCAATCAAACTATATACCTTGAGCGAAAAAATTTGTCGGTAATAGCATTTTATAGCTGAAGGATCCGTGAAAGCTTTGCCGAAAGAAAATAACCTATAAAAGCTTTTATAGTTATTGAAACGCACTCTGATTGTGGTGAGAAAAATGTAACACTTTCTGGAAAACTTGTCTATATCATAGCATATGTAAATCAGCTGTAAAATTTTTAAATATATCTCTGTTTATTCGCGTTCTTCTATGCGCATCTTACAATTCCCGCTCATCTGAATTTGCTGGTTTACATATTATGTCCTGTCTACATATACTTATATTTCGCATAAAATATCGTGTTAAGATACTTTGTTGTACTATTTATTGAATAACTATATTCTATGTACTATTATACTAATTTTTTTGTTCAACATACAATTTGCTTTCACTTTTAGAATATGTAGAACCGCTCCTTCAGATCTAGACACTGGTTTAGGTTTTTCGGTTCATTCTAGGTCGCGGGATGTAACTCTTTAACACCCTGTGACTGCTAGAGCAATCCTATATCAGAAAATCGTAAGAGATAACCTTAATTAATGCTAGTATAAAAGGTTTCAGCATGATATTAAATTATGTTTTATGTAATAAATGTCCTTGGCGATACAGCTAAAAATATGTAAGTAGTTAATTTTTTTCAGTCCCACATTATAGATAATAGTCAATAAAAAATTCCCAGCCTTTTATAACTGAATATATTTAAAATGCCGGATGAAAAAATTGTGCAAAAAAATTAACTGTCTTTACTCTCTAAAATATCTAACACTCAAGGGTTTATCAAGATTGTTCTGTTGATTTTTGAATTTGCCTGCAGGTATTCAAGCTACTAGAATGTAATATCGTAAACCGATCCTCGACTTCTTTCAGTTGAGTTGACCACTAGTTTTGTGAAAGGGAAATTGTCGGTGTCAAGGTGATTGATTTTATAACAGTTTTTAGACACCTCTTTGTTCAACGCTTGTTTCTAGTCATGGATTATATTAATAAGCGCAACATGAACATTAACCAGCACTATTCTTGTAGCTTTTATACCGTCGTAAAATGATTTAAGAATTGTCTTATAGCCATATGATAATCATGCAGAGATATAAAAATCTAACGGATGCATCATCATCCTGATGGATCCGCCAAGAGATCGATGCAAAGCTAAATCCACTGGCGTGTGATGAAAAATATCATCTACGATGATTATGGGAAAATGCGCAAGAATAAAAATTGATAGGAAAATTTCAGGAATATATAAAGTATGGTGTTTATCTTCGACAGTTTTTCTCATTTCTGATCAACATGTTTTATATCACTTCTAAAGAATTTGGAAAAGTTTATGTAAAATTTGAAAAGATGTAAACTGATATAATTTTGAAGTGAAACATTTTGAACCATAACATCAAGCTTATCTTATACAATTTAATAATGTACAGGATGTTCCATCAAAAATAAGTATTTCATATTATCTGCAATGAGAATTTTAATTATTGAATTCTAATGACAATCCAGTTTTGTGTATTTTTTATTGCCATTAAAACAAATGATTTCCGCAAAATTTAAAATCTGTCAAAGCTTGCCGCAGCTTCCCATTGCAATAAAAATTCACATTGAAATCGCAATTGCGTGACCGCCTAAAATCACCGTGACTGGTCGATTCAGTACTAGTCCTCGAACACCTAATGGGGGTTTATTAGATATATATCTAATAATTACCTCTTTGAATATTATCCCTACCTCCGCAGCTGAGGTAACTGAAAGTAAAATCGGCAATTCTCTTACAGCTGGCCAGTTTTAACTTCGGTCTTGAAGAGATCAAGTGAAACTGACCTATCTATCAGGTGAGTATTTAAAAAAAATCCAAAAACGTGCTCATACAAACGCATACAAGAAAGCTTTTTTCTGTTGGGCAATGGTGGCGGTTTTTTATTTTCACGTTTTGTTTATATTTAAAATTAAATGACAAAATTAGTATTAAAACTACAGAAAAAGTAACCCAAAAATTAATAGAATAGTTGGCTTTTCATATTTACCAATATTTTGCCATGAGTGAAAAAATAAAAAAAATAGTGAAATAAAGGAGTTAGTTATTCTTGTGAAAATAATTTCGCCTAACCATAATTCACCGAAAAAAGCAGACAAAATACAAAAGAACATCACTATATACCGTATGTCCCAAATTCATAAAACTTTTATTATATGGCGCGTTCAACTAACAACAACTTTTCCTTTTTTTTAATTATTTTTGTCAGTTTAAATTTGTTTTTTTTTGTCTGCTAGAGATATCATATGATGTTTATTACCTATAGTATTACTTACATCCATTGATTATATAAGCTATACGTTATCATTCGTCTTTTAGAGTTAACAGCCAATAAAGATCCAAGGTCAATGTGTATCCTTTATTTGTAATAGTTTTACGTATACAGGGTGTCTCATAATTAGCTGCTAACCCTGAACAGGCCGATTCTATGATCAAAACTAAGTAAAAAACTTCATATGAACATGGGTCCGGAAATGCTTCCTAAGGGCACAGGGACCCATTGAAGAGGGAGGAATGGAAATCATTTTTTTGCAATATCTCTCAATCGCGTTGTGATAAATGAATGAAATTTGGTATACACAGCTAAATTTTGATGAGCAATTTGATGGACTAATCCATTTATTTCCACAAGGTCCATTGGGGTGGGTACGGGGGGGCCCTTGGTACTTTGCGTGTGTAACTTTTTCATCTTTGACTTTTTAACAAATTGGACAGCAAATTCCGTTTTCCCGAACTGTTTTACGTTAAAAAGGTACTCTTGTTTCAAATCGTTATCTTTAACGGTTTCTGAGAAAATCGCTCTTGAATTAATCCCACTTTGGTCAATTTCATAGTAATTTAAACAAAAAAAAATATTTTGTTTCAATTTAATCTAGTTTTAATAAAAAAATAATAATAAAAAATTAAATTAAATAAAAATTAATCCTTTAAATGGAAAAGAGAGGAAAGGAAAATTATTATTATTATTTTTTGTTTAAATTACTATGAAATTGACCAAAGTGGGATTAATTCAAGAGCGATTTTCTCAGAAACCGTTAAAGATAACGATTTGAAACAAGAGTACCTTTTTAACGTAAAACAGTTCGGGAAAACGGAATTTGCTGTCCAATTTGTTAAAAAGTCAAAGATGAAAAAGTTACACACGCAAAGTACCAAGGGCCCCCCCGTACCCACCCCAATGGACCTTGTGGAAATAAATGGATTAGTCCATCAAATTGCTCATCAAAATTTAGCTGTGTATACCAAATTTCATTCATTTATCACAACGCGATTGAGAGATATTGCAAAAAAATGATTTCCATTCCTCCCTCTTCAATGGGTCCCTGTGCCCTTAGGAAGCATTTCCGGACCCATGTTCATATGAACTTTTTTACTTAGTTTCGATCATAGAATCGGCCTGTTCAGGGTTGGCAGCTAATTATGAGACACCCTGTATATTTTATTTATTACTTTTTTCATTTGTTATTCTTAATTTTTCTTTCCTTTCCGTATCAGAATGGTCTCTTAAACGAAGCTTTAACTATTTTTGGTTCGGATTAAACCAAAAACAAAAGACTAACGTTCCAAAAGTATTATTATTTCGTTGTTTGAATCCAAATATGTATAATAATAGTAATATTAATTTAGGCGCTCCAACAAAATTGTCAAACGTGTAATGAAAACAATCAAACAATAACAGAGATAAATGTTATTTAAGGTAAGAAACACTTTTTTATTATTACGTCACTTGACAGCACGTGACTTGCCAACAATGTGCTTCTGATTTGAAGCTTCTACTTGAAATTTAATACAAAGTCAACGAGAAACCCGATACGCATTGGCTAAATATTTTTTTTTTTTTTTGATAATTTTGTAACAGTAAGTTTCTGTGAAAATTACATATCAGAAATACATTTTTAATACGTTGTGTGCTGCTACGTGACGTGATAATGAAATTCTAACCTCAAATATTTGAGGTTAGAAACAATGTTGATTGTTTTTCATGGCATACTTGACTTTACGTATTTTTTCCTAATTTTTTCACGAAAATCAAGTAATAATTCAGGTTCAGAAAAACTTTCTCAAATTAAAAAAAATTACATGGGTTTAAAAAAAAATGACAATAGGCTGTTGTTGGAAAAATATTATATTAACGGCAATCTTTAAATAGGGTTTTTTTGAGGCATCGTGTATATTATTTTTCATTTCTTTTTGTAAACCTATCAAAATATACAAACATGTCGAACAAATCATTAATTGGACTAAGCTCAAATACCTACATCTGGTTTTGCAGACTAACGATTTAATTTCTTTTTTTCCTTTAATGGTAGTTTTGAATAACTCGCACAAAATATCAACAGACATGAAGGAATTGAACCGATTATTAAGACTTTTTTTTAATAAAGCGCACCATAAAAGCAGTTCGTTGAATATGGAAGTATTCTTTAAAATACTATTATGGTTCAGCTAAATCGAAACTTATATTAATTATATGCTCACCTACTGACCTATTCTACAAAGTTCAGTGTTACTCAATCCATAAGCGGTCAAAATTATTACATAACAGCAGGAAATTATTCAAATTAACATGTCTGTCACCTTTTTAATGCTGAACGTAAATTTTGTTACCTCTAATTTACTTCTACATAGATCCCTGTATCTTCCATCATAACATAATTCTTTTAGAAGGTTCTAGGTATACAGGATGTTCCAATATTGAGTTACACACCAAAAGGCTCTTAACGAGGATTGATTCAGGTTTATAAAACCCACTTTCCGTTCGCTGTACGATCATTAGGTCGTGAGATAGCGATGATTAAAAAAAAGGTGACTTCATTCAATAGCCAAATTGCACAGAAAATAAAAAGAAATCAAATTCAATCTAATGAATCAGACTAAATAATCCTGGCATTGATTAAGCCAGAAAAAAATTTCCTGATCCCATGTGCAGTTTGAAAAAAAAAAATTGTAAAATTTTTGCCTTGCATTGTTTCTTTTAATTGCGCCGAGAGAGATGCTTAAAACAATTTTTCATCTCAAGATTACAAAAATAGAATCTTCAAGCTTCAAGATGCATCTTTTTTTTTTCTCGATACGACCATTATTCACGAAGTTACTGCCTTTCAAAAATCACTAAAAAAATTTGGAAATTTTTCTGCTCCTTTATTTTTTTTCCTGTGTGTATACAAGTTGTTTCACTTGTCTTATTCCTTCATTCACTTTTGAAACTCGAAGTCCGTGACCTTTTTATTATAAATAAATAAAACTTGAAATATTAAAATAATGTGCAGGATGACCAACCTCACTGTCCTCACCCTCTTCGCGGCCATCTCCTGCGCCTGGGCCTATTCGGCCGGCGCTCCGGAATCGACCTGCGACGACATGACCCCCAAGCACCCCGTGGAGCCCAAGAAATCTGAGTTGCCCTACAAGGTCACCGTTAACCATGACGAAATCAAGCCTGGCGAAGTAGTGGAGATCACCATTTCGGAGAAGAGCTTCAAGGGCTTCATGCTGCAGGTCAGGAAGGGCGAGAAGGCGGTGGGACAGTTCCTCATCCCGGACGACGACAAGTACTCCAAGGCCATCAACTGCCACGGTTCCAAGGGGGTAAGTCGGTTTTTTCGAAAGATGCGCGAATCGTGAACATCAGAATAGTAATATAGAGATGATTGATAACAGGATAGAAGTAAAAGGACAGTAAAACTGATAAACATACAGGGTGTCCGGAAATGATAAGCAAAAAATTCAGGGGATAATTCTAGACCGAAAATAAATGCTTCCTCTTTCTATAACATTTTTTCCAAAACTGATTATTAACGGAGTTACAGGGTGTTAAAGTTAAATTTTATTTGCAGTTTCTTTGCAATACCCTTTGCCACACTCATAATATTTTGACGAAATTTCGTATATGGGGGTTTTTCGGGATGAGGATTATAAATTTGCCCACCGTTTTTTCGCATTTTGTAGAGGGCGCCACATACGAGCCTTTATTTTGATTTGAATGGTTCCAACTTTTTTGTGCTACACTTTATGCGACTTTTGACTGAATATTTTTGTTCTCCTAACCTTTTGACATAAAAAAGGTATACTTTATTTGTTTCGATAAATCTAACCGTTTTCGAGAAAAACGCTAAAATAACATTGCTTGCATGTGATAAATACGAAATCATTTTAATTTATTTTCTACATTAAACATAGCATGCTTTGAAAACAAGCGCTTAGTTGCCCTGGAAACAAGTTTGTGGAGAATTAGTTCTGACAGATAGTAATTTTGTACAAGTTCTTTTGTAGTAATTGTTATTATAAAAATAATAATAAAAATGAACAACAATTACTCTAACGTGGAGTTGCGGGACATGCATTATTATTACGGTTTAGCTGCTGGCAATGCTCTTGCAGCACGACGTTTGTATCACGAAGCATTTCCAAATAGAAACCTAGCCCAATTGCGATTGTTCAGTACTATTCATCGAAGACTGGGAGAATTTGGATCGTTCAAAACTAGAATTTTTTATGTAGGTAGGTCGACAACGGAATACTAGAGCAGCAGATAAGCAGAAGCTCGTATTTTGAATTCGATAGAGAATAATCCCAATATAAGTATAAGAAAAATTGCTATTCAGGAGGGCATTCCAAAGAGCTCCGTAATTGAAACAATACGCGAACAAAACCTTCATCCGCACCACTACCAAAAGGTGC
Organism: Anoplophora glabripennis; assembly: GCF_000390285.2. Taxonomy (NCBI): domain Eukaryota; kingdom Metazoa; phylum Arthropoda; class Insecta; order Coleoptera; family Cerambycidae; genus Anoplophora; species Anoplophora glabripennis. Next base: position 1,228,259 of record NW_019416401.1, on the reverse strand, counting down.
AAGCCTTATCTGCCGTAGATCCTGCTGCTCGTGTGAATTTCTGCAATACAATTAGAATACTTCATAATGGTGACCAAAATTTTGTTCGTAATATCCTTTTCACGGACGAAGCTGGATTTGGCCATGATGGCTTAATAAACCTCCACAATGAGCATTTTTGGTCTGATGAGAATCCTAATTTATCAATAGAGCGTGGTTATCAAAATAAGTTTTCCGTCAACGTGTGGGCCGGTATTGTAGGGGACTACTTAATTGGGCCACATTTCTTTCCACAAAGACTCAATGGTGAAGTTTACTTGGATTTTTTAAGAAACCACTTACCTATTCTATTGGAAGATGTACCACTCGGATTAAGAAATGCAATGTGGCTGCTTCAAGATGGCGCGCCACCGCATTTTAGTTTAGCGGCCAGAGAATTCTTAAATGAAACTTTTCCTGAAAGGTGGATAGGACGCGGTGGTTTTGTACAGTGGGCCCCTAGATCCCCTGACTTAAACCCAATCGATTTCTTTTTTTGGGGCTATCTGAAGACGCTTGTATACAGGACACCTGTGAATAGCGTCGATGAACTGAGAGAAAGAATTGTTGCTAATTGTGAGGTAATTAAGCAAAAGGAAGGAATATTCCATAGAGTTCGTCGGAATTTTTTAAGAAGAATTAATTTATGCATTGAAGAGGAAGGACGTCACTTTGAACCTTTGATTTGAATGTTTAATTTGTATTTGTATTGTTCTAGTAACTTATGTATTTTAACCTTATGATTTTGTTAGTAAACCATTCTTTATTTGTTGAGGACGTTATTTTTTTATTATTTATCATTAACCACCATCAGCGTAACAACAAATTTTCACAAAAATTACTATCTGTCAAAACTAATTCTCCACAAACTTGTTTCCAAGGCAACTAAGCGCTTGTTTCCAAAGCATGCTATGTTTAATGTAGAAAATAAATTAAAATGATTTCGTATTCATCACATGCAAGCAATGTTATTTTAGCGTTTTTCTCGAAAACGGTTAGATTTATCGAAACAAATAAAGTATACCTTTTTTATGTCAAAAGGTTAGGAGAACAAAAATATTCAGTCAAAAGTCGCATAAAGTGTAGCACAAAAAAGTTGGAACCATTCAAATCAAAATAAAGGCTCGTATGTGGCGCCCTCTACAAAATGCGAAAAAACGGTGGGCAAATTTATAATCCTCATCCCGAAAAACCCCCATATACGAAATTTCGTCAAAATATTATGAGTGTGGCAAAAGCTATTGCAAAAAAACTGCAAATAAAATTTAACTTTAACACCCTGTAACTCCGTTAATAATCAGTTTTTGAAAAAATGTTATAGAAAGAGGTAGGATTTATTTTCGGTCTAGAATTATCCCCTGAATTTATTGCTCATCATTTCCGGACACCCTGTATATATTTTTTTTGGAAAAAGTTTAAAAAAAGGCCCACAACTCACAAACGACGCTTTTCCAGATAATAGTTTATTTCAACTTTTTTGCTTATTTTTATCTAAGAAATGCCTCCTCAGAGTTTGTGTACATCCCCGCGAGACGCTCTGTATAATCTTAACCTGGCCAACAAAAAATTTTCAAGGATATTTTTGTGACTATCTACTGCACACTCACCGTTAAATAAACACTGTTGGCCCTGAAAAGTAATAGACTATTAATTTATTTCGGACATTTGTATTAACGTTTCAATGATTCTAACATTGAATTGTCAAGCTCTCTTTATTCTTAAGTTCTCGTTTGTGGCATACAGGGTCAGAAAACGACCACAATTTGTTTCCTTGCCTTGTTAAATAATATGCATGTATATTAGTTAGCATGGCGTTGGAGACATATATAGGTACACCCTTTATTTTTATAGACACGCCTGTATGTAAATTTCTTATAGAAATTAAGGAACTTTCTTTATAATGTATACAGTACCGAGTACCAAGTTCTTTGTCTTTACTTGACATTGATCTGAAGGTTCAGTGAGAGTCGTTGGCACCCCTTTTATGCCAATGATTGTGCATGAAGTTTTTGTCTTTAAAAACGCCACATTGACCTTGATATTAAAATGTACAACTATAGACAAACTTATTCTTATATTCTATTAAATTATTCATTACTTTACTTCAACAAACTGAGTTTCAGTATCGTTACCATAGTAATGAAATAGATATATATATCAAGAATAAATACCTACGCAATTTTTTTATTAATTTCAGAGTGCTGCTACCCATAAAAATGCCACTGACAAGAAAGACTTCACGGTGAAATGGAAGGCCCCAAGGAAACCTGGAAAATATACAGTATAGTAAGTTTTTGGCAATATTACACAATGTAATTTGTAAAATGTAAATTTGTTTTAGTGCCACTGTAGCTCAAAATGGCGGTACCTTCTGGGTACAACAACCTACACAAGAAATTACCGTGAATTAAGTTTTAGGTTCTAAATTTTTGTACATTTTGTAAATTTTTTAGCAATAAAATATTTTTTACAGGGCAAATAATTTAATTCTGTGTGAATAACATTTCAGTTATGTACCTTACGAAAATTAAAAGACTAACATGTACTTATAGTTATTCGAGGTACAAACAAAAATAGCTTTTATACCATGCAACTTTGTGTTTTGTAAATTTTATAAAAATAAACAATTTTTTTTATAACGAAATTTTATTTTAATAACCATGTATAATAATTATTTCTCTGCCCAATTGGAACAAGTCTATAGAAGACTTTTTAAAGTGCAAATAAAAGACAGTACTTTGTAAAAAATATACCTACCTGTGTATAGAAATACACTATTTGGAAATAATTATTAAATTTTCAATCTAACAATATCTTTTGACTAGAGATTAAATCTTGATACGGATAAATTACCCCCCAATATGGTACATCTTTGAATTTGGGTAAGTACCGCCGTATTTTCGTATTTTCCTTCTTATGGCGAGTCGTGGTAATGTCAAAACGCTGCAATGTACTTTCCAACTTTTGTCGACTCGGCCAACCAATCAAAAGGTTGGCGACCCTGTTAAACGTCACCTCATTTTTTGTTAGTGATGGGAATAATCGAATGAATTAGATAATCGAGAGGTTACCATTCGAATGAATTTTATAATCGAATGATCATTCGAATGATATATAATCGAAAGTTACTTCGAAAATTTCCGACCTGTCCCGAATTAGGTGCGAAACATGTTGACGCTAGGTAAATGAATGACTGTCGCGGATCGCGGCATTTCTTCGTTGACAGTTGAGTGGTTCAGCACGTGTTTAAAATGAGTAGTCGCCGTCTAAAGAGGTCCATTGTTTGGGATTTTTTTGAAAAATCCACAGATCATATAACCGTTAAGTGTAATATATGTAGCAAATCGTTAAAGTTTTTTAAAAATACTACTAATTTAAAAGAGCATTTATCTCGACTCCATCCGGTACAACTGAGAAACGCCGACCAATTACCAAATTTAGCGAATTATCATACGGACGCGGCTTTACTTCTGAATGAATCTGCCAATGACCAATTTCAACAAAAATCTATTTGCCGTTCGCAGCCTGCTCCCGCTCAAGAAGAAGCGTCCACATCCGCAAATAGTTCAAATTTATCCTCGACAGTCACAACTAGTAATAGTGATTCTTCTATTCCTGCTGCAAAAAAACCTCGGCAGTTAAAATTATATGGAGCAAAAAAAAAAACTGAACTTTCGCACACAGAAAAGGGTGAACTAGATAAAGCCGTATTAAAAATGGTTGTTAAAGATTTCCAGCCATTAAGTGTCGTCGAAGATGTAGGATTTTTAGAATATTCCAATAAATTACAACTCATTGTTGGCAGTTTGCAAAAACCTTTATATAAACCTCCTAGTAGGAATGAACTAACTAACTTTATTATGCCCCGAATATATAACGAGTCTTTAAACGAATTAAAAGTTTCTTTAGCTTCTGTTCGCAATGTCGCAATTACGACTGATATGTGGACCTCTGATAGTAATAGAGCGTATATGGCAGTCACTTGCCATTATATCTTGAATGAAAATCTTCAGTCAAAAGTATTAGCTACCCCTGGCTTCCCTATTTCCCATACTAGTGAAAATATAGCTAATGCATTAAAAACTGTATTAGATGAATGGTCAATTCGTGATAAAGTTGTCACCATTGTGACTGATAATGCACATAATGTTAAGAGTGCGATTAACGACTTTCTTCATAAATATCATCATCCATGTGTAGCTCACACGTTAAATTTGTGTGTAACAGATGCTTTGTCTAATAGTGGCGACTTAAAAAATATTTTAAAAAAATGTAGAAACATAGTTGGTCACTTTAAACATAGTGTTACAGCAACAGAAAAATTAAAACAAACGCAGGAAGAACTGAATTTACCTATCTTAAAAGTAAAGCAGGACGTCCCTACAAGATGGAATTCTGTTCTAATTATGATTGAAAGATTGTTAAAAATTAAAGACTCATTGACATTAACATTAAGTAATTTAACACGTGCTCCGGAATCGCTAGATGCCAACGAATGGAGTATTCTAAAAGATTGTGTGGCAGTCTTAAAACCATTTGACACTACAACAACTTTATTGTCAGGGGAAAAATATCTGACTATGTCTATGGTAATTCCGATAATTAGGGGTCTTCAACATGCACTCCAAACTAATGGTAAAACATCAACCGACATAGGAGAAAATGTTCGTCGGAACTTGATAGACATAGTCAGTAGAAGGTTCGTTAACTTCGAAAAAAATAAAGTAACAGTAAAAACAACATTTTTAGACCCTAGGTTTAAAAAGGTTGCATTTGGGTTAGAAGAAAACGCTAATAATACTCAAAAATGGGTGGTCGATGAAGTCACAGAAATAATGAAAAAAAAAAAGAAACCTTGTCACTCAAACAGAACACAATGTACCTGATCGAGTTCAAGAAATCGACGAGCAAAACATTCAAGAGCAAGATTCGATTTGGAACTTTTTTGATACTCGAGCTGCTTTATATCGTCCAGCTGCTGTACCAGCTGCAACTACCGCTGTGATTTTGGTAAGACAATATTTAGATATGCCTCTGCTGGAAAGAACCAAAGATCCTCTAGAATTTTGGAAATCACACAAAAACTTGTTGCCTGAAATTTATGAAATGGCTATGAAATATTTGTGTGTGCCAGGAACATCCGTCCCTTCAGAAACAGTATTTTCAAAATGTGGCCAGTTAACCAATTTGAAGAGAAACAGATTATCTGAAAAAAATTTAAATCAAATTGTATATTTAAATAATGAAATGTAAGTCCGATATACATAAGTATATATATGCTTTATTTCTACATTTTATCTATATCTTTTAAAAATATTTGTTTTGGTTATATTTGTTTTTTGCATTTTATCTAAGTCTTTATTTTCTTAAGTTGAATACCTATTTTGTTATTTTTGTTAAGTATAAGAATTTTTATTTTTTTAATGTTACATAAAAAAAATATATAGAAAACATAATTTTTGTATTATTTTCATTCATATGAATTTCTATCCTCGCTAAATAAAACTCACTTCTAAACCACCCTTCAAAACCGCGCGTCGCGCGATGCCACTCGTAAAATTCCTACACATCTTTTTTAATGTATGTCGATGATATTCGATTGTCTCATCCATCCTCTCGGCCGGCGGCCGTCTTATCTCGAGAGGTTGTGTAGCTCGTTAGAGCGTTGGAACAATCGAAACATCTGCGGCCTCACTCGAGTAGCGCGTTTGCATTATTCGATGAAGTTAGTAACGCTGTGGCGTGGCCACTGTCATTCGTCTCCGAATAATCGAATGATTCTATATGACCACTCGAGATATCTCGAGAGATTTTCATAATCGATATAATCGATAATTTTCATTCGAGTAGTCCCATCACTANAAAAGCTAAAAAAAGGCCCACAACTCACAAACGGCGCTTTTCCAGATAATAGTTTATTTAAACTGTTTTGCTTATTTTTATCTAAGAAATGCCTCCTCAGAGTTTGTGCACTTCCCGGCTAGACGCTCTGTATGATCTTAACCTGGCCAACAAAAAATTTTCAAGGATATTTTTGTGACTATCTACTGCACACTCACCGTTAAATAAACAGTGTTTTGGCCCTGAAAAGTAATAGACTATTAATTTATTTCGGACATTTGTATTAACGTTTCAATGATTCTAACATTGAATTGTCAAGCTCTCTTTATTCTTAAGTTCTCGTTTTGTGGCATACAGGGTCAGGAAAACGACCATAATTTGTTTCCTTGCCTTTGTTAAATAATATGTATATTAGTTAGCAGGGCGTTGGAGACATATAGGTACACCCTTTATTTTTATAGACACGCCTGTATGTAAATTTCTTATAGAAATTAAGGAACTTTCTTTATAATGTATACAGTACCGAGTACCAAGTTCTTTGTCTTTACTTGACATTGATCTGAAGGTTCAGTGAGAGTCGTTGGCACCCCTTTTATGCCAATGATTGTGCATGAAGTTTTTGTCTTTAAAAACGCCACATTGACCTTGATATTAAAATGTACAACTATAGACAAACTTATTCTTATATTCTATTAAATTATTCATTACTTTACTTCAACAAACTGAGTTTCAGGATCGTTACCATAGTAATAAAATAGATATATATCAAGAATAAATATGCAATTTTTTTTATTAATTTCAGAGTGCTGCTACCCATAAAAATGCCACTGACAAGAAAGACTTCACGGTGAAATGGAAGGCCCCAAGGAAACCTGGAAAATATACAGTATAGTAAGTTTTTGGCAATATTACACAATGTAATTTGTAAAATGTAAATTTGTTTTAGTGCCACTGTAGCTCAAAATGGCGGTACCTTCTGGGTACAACAACCTACACAAGAAATTACCGTGAATTAAGTTTTAGGTTCTAAATTTTTGTACATTTTGTAAATTTTTTAGCAATAAAATATTTTTTACAGGGCAAATAATTTAATTCTGTGTGAATAACATTTCAGTTATGTACCTTACGAAAATTAAAAGACTAACATGTACTTATAGTTATTCGAGGTACAAACAAAAATAGCTTTTATACCATGCAACTTTGTGTTTTGTAAATTTTCTAAAAATAAACAATTTTTTTTATAACGAAATTTTATTTTAATAACCATGTATAATAATTATTTCTCTGCCCAATTGGAACAAGTCTATAGAAGACTTTTTAAAGTGCAAATAAAAGACAGTACTTTGTAAAAAATATACCTACCTGTGTATAGAAATACACTATTTGGAAATAATTATTAAATTTTCAATCTAACAATATCTTTTGACTAGAGATTAAATCTTGATACGGATAAATTACCCCCCAATATGGTACATCTTTGAATTTGGGTAAGTACCGCCGTATTTTCGTATTTTCCTTCTTATGGCGAGTCGTGGTAATGTCAAAACGCTGCAATGTACTTTCCAACTTTTGTCGACTCGGCCAACCAATCAAAAGGTTGGCGACCCTGTTAAACGTCACCTCATTTTTTGTCATCAATCGTGACATTAGTGACAGCAGGTAAGCTCAAGATCGTGTAAAAAGTCAATAATTCAAATACAATTAGTATAAAAGTGTAAGAAAATGTACAGAAGTTAGTTAATTAGGAAAGAAGAAGGCGATCAGATATCATAATGAAGACTTTATAAATAATTTTAAAAAATGTTTGCTTCCCTGAAGAATAAAATACGTGAAGAGACCGGGAGTGATCTATCAAAACTAACAGCTAAAATAACATCGTCCACTGTCCAGAAAATAGACTCTCTGCGGGGAAAATCTCACCAGGGTTCAACTTCCAGCCTTAACTCTATTGTATCCTCTGATGGTTTCAGAGAAGATGGACCCATTGATCCGGAAGAATTTAGAAAAAGGATATCGAAAATCGAGTCTGAATTCGCTAGGAAACTTGAACAGAAGGAACAGGAGTGGCGTGAGATAGTTAGTGAGAAAGACAGGCAGCTACAAAATTTAGAACGGGAGAAAGATGAAGCGTATCGCCAGATATCTAATTTGAAAGAATCCATTAAAATAGCAGAAGGTAGGAACATTATGATTAAAAGAAATTTGCCTTTTTTATATTTTCTTAGTAGAAAAGTATTAGTGCTTTGTCTTTGCTGCTAGTTTTTATTTCATGTTTTTTAGAATATAAGCAAAAAATATTGGAGCGTCAGGAAAACAATGAACAGCTAGAGAATTTACAAACTCAGGAGTTGTCTAAAGTGAAACATTTAGTGTTGTTAAGAGACCAGGAGTTGGTTGAAAAGAACACTGCCCTAAAAGATGCCAATACCCAATTAGATAAATTGAGAAACGAAATTTCGAGGTTGAGACGACAAGAAGAGCTTCTTAGTGATGTACAGGTAGGTGGAATTGTTTTATGATTAGTACTTGAATTCATGTTTTCTTTAAACAACAGTGTACTTCAAGATCAGTAAAATTGTTCGCTTCGTTATCTGTTAATTAATATATGAAAATTCCGAAAGTTAATTATTGTAGTATAGACTATTTCAGTTTATAAATAATTGGTTTTGTGAAAAAGAAGAATTATATTTATTTGCGTCTGTTTCATAACTTGAACAGATATATTGAGACCTGTTGTACAATTTGTAGAAAACCATGATCTGATAAGAGAAACAAATATTTGTTTTATTGTTATCCATTAAGGTTTAGATGGGTATTGTCAATATTTAGATGTACCTGCCGCATTTCTGCGGAGATTTGATTATCATTTTGTGGGGACCATGTTATCAATATATTTTTCTAAAACAACAAAACAGAAATGTTTTTCACATACAGTATATTGTGTGGTTTATTTTAAAGAAAATATGTTTATCAGGTAATTAGAGTAACCTGCTGATTATTTGTGAATTAATTTTATGTAGTTTTATCAGTTCAGGTAGGTTCATCATTAGTACAATAGCTTTACTTATCTTTCCTTTAAGCGTACTAACTTTATGTAAATTCGTATAGTTAAGCATTTATTTTGAACTTTTTTTTATCTGTATTCAAAACGTTTTAAGTTTTATGCGGTCGAACATTTCCATTTCGTTGTCGTGAAGCGATGGTAAAATTCGATAAATGTTGATTTTAAATTTTAAATTTTACGAGGAAAAATAATATTTTAGCTGCATCAGTTTAACTTACAAGATACCTGTATTTATTTTCAGCAATCACTAAGATTTATATAATCATACAGATATATTTAATTTTATATTGGTATTATTTATTTTATTGCCGGTAATAATTTATTTATGACATTATGGCACAGAAAATTATTAGTATCTAAGAGATATTTTTCCAAATAGTAACTTTATTTGATTATAAACGGCAATCGATTATACAAACCTTGTTGGTAAAATTTAATGCAAACATTTTTGTACGGATTTGTTTTAAATTAAATGAAGATAGTGCAATTGTGAGACTCTTATAGTGCCTTTTTGTAAGAATGAAGACGAACCGATTTTATAATTACACAGCACCACATAAAAAACAGTAAAAAAAGTCAAAAATCAATTTATCTCGTAGTATTTTGACCCCTTGAATATGAATCTAGTCAGATTTCCCTGATAAGTTCGTATTTTGACCCCAACATCAACACGCTTTTCTAGAAAACTGCTTTTGAGATTTAAAACTGATTTGCTTAGTTAATGATTGGAAAAACATGAAAATTCAAGATCTCATGGCACCATAACCTCATAACCCTCTAACCCCATGGCCAGGAATCTATGGGATTGCCAAATTATGAAATATTTTGGAACATGAATCAGTTCCATAACCCCATAGCCCGGGATGTGTATAACCATGAAACTGTGGATGCATCAGAGGTCCGAAACTACATAATTGTGAGTTGGCAGCCTTCCGTAACCCCATAACCAAATAACCCCGTAACCCCTTAACAAACCTGGGTGTGCGAGGAACTATGGAATTCTGAGGAATGGGTCTGTAGTCCTGTTGGTACTCAATAATCCCTTAGCCTGGGGTATGCAGGCTCCTGTAGATCCATGATCTGGGGCATACAGATTTGTGTTATAAAGTCGTCTGGGGTTTTTCTCTTTGTATCTGCACTGACAAAACGTAATAGTACTTCTTCAACTGTACAATCAGCGATTATGAATTTTTACGATCTAAATCACTCATATAACAGGTTACGGGGTCATGAAACTACATGGTTATGGTAGAATGGGGTCATGAATTCCAGTGTTTTTTCAATCGCCGACTACACAAGTCAGTTTGAAATCTGGAAAACTGCTTTCTAGAGGAATCTCCTAATGTGGGGATCAAAATACTGATCATTGGCAACTGAGCAACTGGCAACATTGATCTGGTGCACTGCCTAACCCATTTTTCTTTGTGGCACTGTGCTATTTATAAATACCAAAAAAAGTAAATTCAGTACAGTAGAATCTCTATAATCCGGCACTTTATTACATCGGTACGTCCAGTAATTCGACGTTATTTTTTCCGCGTTTGTCTACTATCCTTGAAGAATACAGTTTATACAGTTATAGTTTAGTTGAAAGATTATTTTACAGAAAAATAAAAACAATACAATATACATATATATGCACACCCATTTTAATAAACAATTAAAAGTAACGTTTTTTAATTTAATACTGTTTATATTATACATATTCCATTAGTTCGAATTTTCCAGTTCTCCGGCACTTTTAGGTTTTTAATCGTGCCGGATTAATGAGATTGTACTGTATTTCATTTTCAAATTACACGTTATCATTCGACGATGTCTTGTCTGCGTATCTGTCTGTAAATATACCGATCACGAACATTGTTGTGTACCATCACAGTAAATAGAAGGGGATTGGTTCCCTCGCACTTGTGTTATATTATTTTTGTTTCGGTGAGCTTCTGGGCTATTCACAGGTATGTGCTTTTGGCTATCCAACACTTTGACACGATCGTTAACTATTCCTCCAAATTTGTTCCAGGACGACCTGGAGGCTCTCCGACATTCCAGTTCGAGGGACATAGCCCATCTCGCCACCGAACTTGCCAAAAACGAGCAGGAGAAGCAGCACCTGTCAGATTTAGTAGTGATCTTGAGGCAGAGCACCTCCAACGAGGGCTCCCTGGACGAGAAGGTGGTTTCCGAGAGGAAACTGCTGAAGCAGCGGCTCGAGGAGGCCCATATGCAACTGGCCGATATCAAGATTTCTTGGAGCGATAAGATCGCCTCCCTCGAAACTCAGGTGAGTCGAGACGGTGATGTCTTGGTAATCCGAGTTTTGGTTACCCGGAACGGTTTTTTTCCACCAATGTGTCTTTTATAATTTTGTGTTTTAAATGTGAATTTTTTAACATGGATTTTTGGTATTTCTGTAAACAGAAAAACGGACTTGTCAAAATGAATGCTTAATTAATTAAGTTAAAAATTCCACATACTTTTTGAAAATGTATTTTTTGGGACTCTCCATCTTCTAGGCAAAAAATTATTGATTTATTAGAAGAAAAATTGTCTTTTTCTGGAAAAATTCCTTCTTTCGGACTTGGTGCAATTTTTTGGCGGTTACTGTATATCGAAATAATCGGACTTTGTTTTTTGGACAACCTAACCTAGAATTTTTTTTATTAATTGAAAAGGTCGAGGAAGCATTTTGTTAGCTGAAGATATTATTTTAGGTGGGTCGACTGAGTCGGCAGGCGGCCGAGGAGGGTTCGGAGAGGAGACGTGCCGTGCAAGAGAAAGAGAAGCTTTCGGATAAGGTGAAACAGCTGGAGGCGGAGCTGGAGTGCAACAAGCTGGACCTGAACAACAAGGAGACAAAAATAAAGAGATTAACGGAGGACGTGAACGAGCTCTCCGGCGAACTGAAATCGTTGAGGAACGATAACGAGGAAGAGATAACGTTTCTCAGGACTGAACTCGTGAGTCAACAATCAGTGTAGACCGGGGCTTTTTCCTTCTCTATTTTTACACAGTCGCTTTATTTTTTAGCACACGGTTTGCTTTTTATCTCTCCTCCCTGCTGACTGTTACATTTTTATGGTCGATATTTACAGGATGATGTTTATTTTTAAGCGTATTTAGTTGATGTTGTGGTAGAATTTGTAATTCGATGACTACTTCCATTTATATTTATTTGTATGGTATATACATTATTATATTATGTTGAATAAACGTTTATTTCAAATGTTTTGAGTTATTTTTTTATTTTGATGTTTTTAATTTTTCCCCTCATCTTAGCATTAACACCCGAATGATTCCCGCTCCTCGAAACGCTTACCCGCTAGGCTTCTGACTAACGCTGTCTCTTTCATTTTCAAGGACAATACCAAAACAGAATTAAAAGTAGTTAGGAAAAATTTAGATAATACCGAAAGCGAACTGGACAAGATCGAGAATGAGTGCGGCAAGCTTAAGTTATGCGTCGATTCCGAACATTCAACCAACTCTTCCCTGAAGCAGATGATCACCAAGTTGGAAAAGGAGCTAGGAGAGGAACGATCTAATTCCCTGAATGTACAGAAGACCTTATCGAGGTAAGACTGCATTGTATCAAGTTTGGCAAATATCATGATATTTATATAAATATCAAATATATATCTTGATGTATATTCGATATATATCAAGTTTTGGTATTTATAATTTTTTTAATTAATTAGTTTATGTATAATATTATAGTAGCGAAATAAAATTAAGAAACTATTTAGGTAAATATTTTTGTTCCAAATATCAAAAACAAGAATGAAAAATAAATATAAATTCTGAAACTAATAAAAAATATTTGCGTGAATATTAAGTACTACGAAAACTAACCAATTTACACCAAGTCAACATAAACGTCATAAATATTAAAACAAATACAAGCACACAGCACTTGCTCGAATTGACGAACACCTGGAAAAATAATGAAATAAAAATATTCATTCAATTTTACTTTGTTGAAAAATTCGGGGAATCACGTAAATAAACACGTTCATCAACGATTAGCATACGGTTTTGCTGCCATCTGTTAACAGTTTTAGCTACTTTAAACCAGTAGGAATCATTTAATTTTTATAAATATCATGATATATATATATATCAAGGAATAAATATCGTGATATATATCAATGATATATATCGGATATATATCATGCCAACATCGCATTATATTAATGAATATATTTAAAATATTAAGTATGTTGTTTATGCAGAAAGTTACTTTTTGTGACATCGTTCATAACATTTGAACGGACGAACTGATCCAGACTGACCAGGAACTGATTGACATTCAAAAACGATTTTGTAACTTTAAAACTGTAAATGCGAGAGTGCTTCGAAAGTAACGCTCGAAATTGGTCCTACAGCCTTTGATACGTTATCGTATACGGTAGTAAGAAATCGTATAGCAGTGAATGAGGCTTCATTTGACTCGTTTCAACGAGACTAATAAAACACATCCCAACTAGGCAGATTTTGAAATGATGAAGGTAAAGCCCAGAATTTGTGAAATTTCAGACTGCTTTCAAAAAAAAACAGCTCTAAATTGTATTGTTTTTCCGAAGTCAGTTGAACATGTATAAAAACGCCTAGCAATGAAATTTAATGAGTTATAGGCATCCCAAAAAAAGTTTTCTGCTAAAGGTAAAAAATTTAATAATTTGTTTATAATGTTTAGAAAATATCTATTATATGTTCAATTGGCGAACAACATATTTTTTCTTTATATAAATTATAAATTGTCCACCGAATTAAGTATCTCGTCATCTCATCGATATTTAAAAATTTTTGTTTTTGCCTCCTCTTTACCCATTGATCCATAACACCTTGTTTAATAACGCGAAAGATTGTGGACACTGAAATTTTAGTTAATATGTGAATTCTATTTATAATTTCATTATCTGGTTTTGCATTTTCTTCCTTTTTTAAACAATCGTAAATATTTAAAATGAGACGCTGCTATTGCACATGTAAATGTTCGTTTTGTTCCGTTACAAAAGGTCTCCAAAATACCACGTTTGTAAACAAAATATCCCTCTTATTTCTCCCTTTTGCAATTGAAAGTTGAATGACTAATAGAAGGTGCTTTGTAATAAATTAAAATTGTCTGAATCACACCAAATTCCACATTGCTGCACTGCACTACTAGGCCATTTGTCAACAACTGAAATTTATGGCTTAGTCGCCCAGTGCGGCTGTGTTTGTGCGCCGTTTGCCCGCGCGCGCATTTTTCAACTGAGCGACTACCTTTCTACTACCTCCACGTTTAGTTCAACCAGACCTGTATATAGGTATGGCTAAGTAAATATGGGAACAATTTTTTCAAATATTTCAATATTGCTGTGTAGGGGCTGAACCTGATACATATTGGTTTTAAATTGAGACCGGAAAGACTATAATTGAATTTTAATTGATTTTGATTAGAAATCTCTTATCTTATAGGGCAGCGGTTGGCAACTGGCGGACCGCGAAAGGTAAAAAACTGGACCGCCAAAAATTTTTTGAAAGTATAATTACTCAAACTATTTCAAAAAATATTTTTCTATATATAACAATACGTTTGAATGCCACCCTTATAATTTTTTAATGGTTAGTAGGTTAATAAAAAAAACTGACTTAAGACCAAATGCAAATGTAATTTCTCCCATTGATTTTTGAATACAAATATGTCTATCTATTGTATTTCAATATAATTTTGTGAGTACAAATTAAAACAAAAAATTAGTAAGGAATATGTTTTTTTTCTGGACCTCGTTAGAAATTTTCAAAATTCCACCTAAAATTATTTGCCAACCCCTGCTATAGGCAATTTTTTAAAGAACAATTTGAGGGTTTGACTATTAGAAACACGTATCATAGGTTTATTTTTCCAAATTCCTCCATGAAAACTATTTTTTTTTAACCTTTTTTTGTAATTTTCATACTAAACCACGAGCGCATACACAGTTTGGATCTACGGCATGCATTTCAGTCAAATCCCATTATTATTGATTTATATAAAAGTTTTTTTTGTTTTTTAATGTCACACAAATTTAACAATGAAGACACAAACACACCATACCATTCTAAAACACTGTAATAAACATTGCTACTCAATTTCTGCCATTCCATTAATTATTAATTATATACGGTTAGTTTTGAAAATACAGGGTCGGAAAGTTCCTATGGTTCATCGGCCGTTATGTGAGAGCGATAAAGTAAGTCATATAAATCCGTGCGATAGAGAAAGATGGCTATAATGAAGGCGTCTTAATAGTCACCGCCCATTTTGCCCTTCCACAAATAGGAAGTGGATCTTATTTGTGGAAGGGCGAAATGGGCGGTGACTCTTAGACGCCTTTATTATAGCCATCTTTCTCTATCGCACGGATTTCTATGACTTTCTTTATCGCTCTTACGTAACGGCCGATGAACCATGGGGACTTTCCGATCCTGTATAAAAAAAACACTAATAAGGAGCTAGTTTAGGAGCTGCCCAGTGACGGCGTAGACAAGAGTTAGAACAGTTTAAAAATTGAATTAGTCGATGATTCATTTGATTCAAATAAATAATTTCGTATTAGTATTCAGGGAAACATGTAGGTACTATTGCCTTAAAAATTTGACAGTACTTTGGCATTTAGATTTTATTTGAATTATGTTAAAGTAAAAGAAGATATTAGCCAAAAATATAATTCTATTATTTTTCTTCACAGAGTGACCTCGGAGAAGAATACTGCTCTCTTACGAAACGCCGAAATTTCCCAGCAAATGGAGCTGGTGAAACAGGAGATGAGACGGCAAGAAATGGATATGAACGATTTACTGAACAAGCTGACCCAGTTGGAAGAAGAAAACGGTAAACTGAAGGAAAGCACGTTGATACAACAAAAACTAAACAAAAACATCGTCGAACTGGAGGATCAGATTTCTGAGAAAAACAAAGTGAGAATTCTAATAATTCCTCCGCTTTGCACTTCACAACTATTTTTTTCTTTCCAGAATATCAAAATGTTGCAACTCCGACTGGCCGACATGAAGAAGACCCTCCAGCAGGAGCTGAGGACACCGGGGAATCCAAATTACCACAGCGACCTCCTAGAAAGCAATACAGTAGCGGTATTAACGCCTTCTCAAATTTCTACCCGGAACTTCCCCAGTGTCGTGCGTCGGGATGAGGACGATGTTAATTTTAAGTATTTAAAGCACGTCATTATAAAATTTTTAACCAGTAGGGATTACGAGGCTCAACACCTAATAAAAGCAATATCCACCTTGTTAAAATTCACTGCAGACGAAGAGAAACTGATACAAGACACGTTGGAGTGGAAGAAGTCGTGGTTCGGCAGCAAGCCTAAGATTTCTGTGTCGCAGAAACCAAAGAATTTTCCCCATAGTTGATGGTTGCTTTGAGACTACTTGATTTTTCTCGGGGACTTGTGAGACTACGGCTTCAAGCGGATATTCCATGATTTTAACGCCTCTTTCTTGAGCCAATATTTTATTGTATTTTTTTAATCTACTGTCTTTCGTTTAAGTCGAAACTTCCAGTTATTCCTAGGCAGTGAAATTTAATTTTAAAGGGTTAAATAGCGGGAAAAGTACTTGTCATCGCTTTTGTATTTTATCATTTTTATTTCTGTGACGCAGTCTTGTGTTAGTGATATTGTGTACGTTCCAAAAATTTAAAATTGTACATAATGTAAATAAGTGATTGACTATTTGTAAAATTTTCATAGATTTATCCTCGTATTTGTATTATTTATTTGAAATAAACCCATGCTGCAATCATTGCTGGTTTTACTGCGCACTACATAGGAAGTAATATAAGAGGAAAAAATACACCCACGTCATCTTTTTTTACAAAGGCAAAGTTAAATACAAGGGTTGCCAAGGACTCGGAGAGAAACGAAAAAATCCGGTGAAACATGTATAACTGTCCTGACCAATCCAAAATTATATTTAGTCTCTGTTCCAGTTTTCGACAATATGGATTTTTTTCGTTAAAAGTTAACAATTATAAATAAATCTTCCTTTATTTATAGAATAGTAATAATTTCTGTATTTACCAATATAGGCAGTTTAACGGCTCATAATAAAAAGAAATGAGAACGAAACATTTCCCCTAGTCAGAAAAAGTCTGTTCTTCTTCGATACACCCAACTCGATCACGTTAAAGAAGCGACTTTTCATTCTATGTACAGCAATATATTATCAAAACCTCTTTTAGAAGAGCACTTTTTTGAAAATTTTACTGCCTTTATAGCTGTTTTGCATGGACAATTTATTGATTAATTAATTCACGAATTTATTTGTAAACGGTTTGGTTTTACACTGCTACAGACTTCGTGCATTTATTTGATACATGAATTAGCTCTGCCAACAAATCAAAGCAAATACATTTCAAAAATGTCACCTTTCCACTCATAATTGTAGTGGTACAACAGCGATACCGTTTTGACACATATTATATAAATATTAGTTTTTGTAAGTAACAAATCAGTAAAAACAGTACAAAAGTAGTATGACGCACACAATTATTTACATTTTCCAATAACATAACCTCATTAGTTATTACTGATCTGAGATCTGAGGCTGGAAATTTGTTGTGTTTATTTGTTGGGTTGGTACTTCTGAACTTCGCGAAAATTAGAACAAGCACCGTTTTCTTTTATTCATCTTTTCATTACTTTCGATGTGATTAGTTAGGCCGTGTTCTTTTAAGGCAGGTTTACACGCTACAATAAATGCTAGCAATTTATCGTAACAATCGAATCGTTACGATTTATCGTAACAATCGAATCGTTACGATTTATCGTTGGGTGTAAATAGGAAATTGTAGCGATTTATTGGAATGGGAGTTGGGTTGGATGGTTGATGCCGGCCGGGATCAATTTCTGCGAATCGTAACGACATGTTTGAACGTTTAAACAAGTAGCCGGTATTTCTCGCTACGATTTCACTCAGTTTGCATTTGCAATTCATCAGATATAGTCCAGTGATTGTTTTTGGCTGACCATAACAACTCAACATAAGTCTCATCGTCCATTCTCAAATAATTTCGCTAGTCATTCGGTTCATTTCTCAATTCTTTCATTAACTTCACATGAGATAATTCTCTTCTCTTTAATAACCACTCGCGGCTCCACTTTGTTATCTGTTTTCGCGCTTTTTTCACTTTTCTCGCTAAACAACCGATGTACAACGACAACACTACTTCCTCCATGGCAAAAGTTTTTTTGAGGTCGATAGCTGTTGACAACGAAATATGGAAGGAAATTGTTCCGATTTATCGTTAACGTGGAAACAGTACTCCACTCTTTCGATTTATTGCAGCAATAAATTTGTCACTCACATCGTTACGATTTCTCGTAGCGTGTAAACCGGCCTTTATTCATCATTTCGATGTGATGGATTCCGTAGAGCCAATAAGAGATCAGAATTTTTTGAACAGACCAATTGTAATACATCGATGGAATTCATCGCATTAAAACGAGCAATAAAAGAACACGGCCATGTTCTGTGGATGTGATGGATTCCCTAGTCAATAAAAGATTAGAATTTTTTAAACAGACCAATCGTAAGATATCGACGAAATTCATGGCATTAAAACGAAAAATTAAAGAACACGGCCATGTTGTAATCCGTCATGAACTTGATGAATAAATTCATGAAGTTATTTGACAGCAGATTTGGTGCATTACACTTGTCCAATTTCTTGATGAAACGACTTCATGAATTAATTTATCAATAAATTGTCAATGTAAAACGGCTTTTAGAAACAATCCAATCAATTATTAGGAACGCTCACTTACGATCATAGAAAACATAGTGTTAATAGCTTTGTTCCAAGTGCATTAGAATTAGTTTCCAATAGTCCGACGCAATCGCATTTGTTTCAAAACAATGAATTTTGAACCTTATGTAAGCATTATATCCATATGCGCATGCGCCTGACTGTTGGAAACTGTTTTGGATTCTACTAGGAACAAAGCTAATATTAAGTTTTCCGACTTACGATTGACCAAACTGCATTAAATATGGTGCAAATGTTCATATCGCCATCTTTCGCTCAGAAATTGGGGAAGGTATCTTTAGTAGGTAGACAAATGTTGGTAAATTAATTGAACTTTTAATGTATAGATGGCGCCGCCGCCTTTCTAGGGTTGCCAGATCTCTAGGTTTTGATGGAAAAATCGTGATTTCTTCTCCATATTTCCTGATTCCGCTCCAGGTGTGTCAGAGTAGAGAAGTAGATATTTCCTGAGTACATCGCTTTTTTTTTCAGAGATCTAAGACTTTTTTAGGCGTCAATTTCTCCAGGTCTTCTGATAACCCTAATTACGGCTGTGTTCAGACCTGAGGTTCAGACTCAGAGAATGGTTGCACTAGTTCAGTCAAACTTCTTTAGTTAAACAATTCGCTGAACGGACGGCCTTTAGTAACTATATAAAAAAAAAGAGACAAATTGTTTTCGAAAAAGATGTAATTAATCAAGAAATATCTACTTTGTTTAAAAAAAAAGGACGGAGGAATCAGAAAATGTAGGAAATGTTTTCGAAGAAACCACAAATTTTTCAGAAAACCCAGAGAAATGACATGTTAAACCCGGAGCCTGAACATATACCATCAAAAACCATATTAAACTAATAAAGATTTTTCTTCGCAATGAGTCACTTGTAGAAAAACAGACTATCCCAGCGTGTTTAGCGACCTCAGGTGCATACGATACTGCTTTTAGATAAGCACTATAATTTTTTGATAATTTTCATAGTCCCTCGATTTTCTCAAAAATTTTTAAAGTTCAGGAAAATCTGAAGAAATTCCGGTAGACAATAACGGCCCTGGCCAATCGAAAACTGCATTCAGTTCCTCTCTAGATTCTCCAGTTTTCGAGATTTTCAATTTTTGCATAACAGAGACAAAAACCGATCATCCCCGCATATTCAGCGACTCCAGATGCATACGGAACAGCTTTTAGAAATGCACTTTAATTTCTTTGAAAATTCTCGTGTTGTTAGAAATACATCGTTCCAACCAATTTTTTGTACTGTTTAATCCTTGTCGATCACTGCATATTAAAAATGCAGTAAAAACTAGGTTAGTGACCGAATAATGCGGTAGGTCAAAACTCACTCCTGATAAACCCTTGTGGATCAGCTGCCAGGAACAGTCCGAAAAGGAGTTTAAATAATGATTTGAAAATATTGTTTCTTGCCGTAAATATGCATTTTAAAATTTTTTTAATCAAGTATTTGTATTCTACTGATTTTTCCCTATCTTCTCTTAAAATTAATGACATTATAACTGAATCACTGTGTATATGTTGTTGTATATTTAACAATTTTTGGAACCCCTAAGATGATACTCCCATGGAATCGCATTCCCCATATATCTTACCCTTACTAGTGTTTTAGCGCCGGAGTGTAGCCAACGTAACTAGGGAAATAAAACACGTACGTCTTTGGTGCGATATATTTAAGTTAATAATTTACAAAAAACGGGGCACAAGTACAAAATCCACTAATTCGCGCAAGAAAGGCCCTTTATATACAAAAAATAAAGAACATCTACTTATCCTACAAGGGTAATAAATTAGCTATCGGCAAATGTTTCGCCTTCGAAGTCCTATAAGTACATACTCGTATGATAAACGTTTAAGAACTGCACGAATTGTGAGGAAATACTCGACGACACTTCAGATATTTTATAATTATTCAATGCCCAGTCTTATAAAAGTTCCAAATTTAATTTACAAATTACCCCCTACTTAAAATAATCCTCATAGAAGCCTAAATAATTTTATCACAGAAAAATATATTCGACAATTTCAATTTCTTAATATCTTACTGGTAGCTTTTTATTTGTCGATCTGGAGTCTTCGATTCTACGATATGTAGTTTACATTGATATCATAACTTTTCTCATTAAAAAAGTCTCAAAATGTTACTACATAAATTCGTTTAAAGTATGGCATCAGGATATTTACAAAGCCGTGCGCTCGTCGTATACTATGACAGCTTCGTTGTCCACCAGGGAATCGGTGTCCTTGTGCAGGAATTGGCTTCTAGACTTGCTCAAAGCGATTATGGCCGCCTCGTCGTTGCGCATGCGGTTTTTTCGCTTCTTACTGAAATTAACCTGAGAAAAAAATAACTAAATAACATCCAATATATTTTAACTGGTTAATACATAAGTAAGTCCATAGTGGAAGTAATTTTTCAAAATTATAAATATTTAGGTAGATTCAAAGTTTTTCAACATGTACAATTTTGACAAATGTGTTTTAAATAAGGTACATTCTAAACTAGTAGTAGACCTGGAAAATTAGCGAAAAAAAGATAAACTTGAAAAAACTCCTATCCCCGAGATTATTGTAAAATTGTCTAAAGGAACATAATACAAGACATCTCTCGTCTCGTGAGTCAAAAACTTTTATTAGCTAACTTTTCTGGTTAAACAAATAAGTGAGGAAAACAGTTTCTTCACTTTGCAGAGAAAACCACCAATTTTAGCGAAAAGTGACTCTCAGACAGCTTGTAGGGAATAAAATTATCAACAAAATGAGACTTGTTAAATTAAAATCGGTTATTAAACAAAAAAGTTATTGCGAAAAATCAAGAAGGTTTTTAAAATTTTATAAAACCTATGACAAGTTGAGGGTTTTGTCATACTTTAAAAGTGTGAGCTGTAGGTGCAATAGTTTTCACACAATTCAATTTGTTTATAACGGAGGCTCCAAAAGTTACAGGCGTTAATTTTCAACCAAACATGATTCTGAAAGAGTCATTGTAATCTTAAAGATGTAATTAAGCGACCTATTAAAAAATATCACCGTTTTTTTGATACTAACATTCTCAAATTGTGCATTAAAAAACCGTGCGATTTTCGCTTATAAACAATTTGAATAAAATTGTAGCTATATAACACCCTCTACGACCAACAGGAGCCAAGATAAGAAGTTTTTTTTATTCGTAGCGTAATTGTTTAGAAATATTAAGACCTGAATTTTTCGCAAAATAAAGTTTACGACGAAAACTACGATTTCCCGTGAATTGCATTGAAATATGTGGAAAATTAACGACTCACGAGCCCTTTAAAGAGAAGGTACTCGCTAAGTAAACTGTCCGGCGGCCGGCGGCGTGGTGGTGGGGGAAG
>NW_019416401.1:1196766-1205547 GCF_000390285.2 Anoplophora glabripennis | reverse complement strand
ATATATTAAAATTTCAAGAAGTTAAAATTGTAATTTTATCGACCGCATTATTTTTATTAATATTTTTTAATTTTGAGAATTTTGCATTAAATTCAAACGCTTTTTATTCTTTTTTAAATCTTTTAACAATAAATAATAATTTGAAAATAATTTGTGAATTATTACTTTAATTTTACATTTAAATCGTAATTAAATCGCATCAAAATATTGAAAAAATAAGTTTACTTTGGCTTAATAAAAAAAAATAACTTTTTAAATGAACGATAGCTTCATTTATTTACTTAATAATAGTATAATAATTCCGAAATTGAAATTTTAATTAATATTTCGTTTAACAATAATTTTTGACATTTTTGTAAATTAAAAAAAATTAAGTATAAAAGATGCATTTTTTCTGGGGTTCGGGGTTATTTTACGAATTCATAAATATGCCCATTGTTATTTGTTCGTCGTTTAAATAAAAAATAAGATTCTACGATGAATAGAAGCCGAAATATTGCAAAATTTTACAGCGCGCATCAATTTGAACTTCCACATTTTTCAATGCAATTCACGGGAAATCGTAGTTTACGTGGTAAACTTTATTTTGCGAAACATATAAGTCTTAATGTTTCTAAACAATTGCGCTACGATTTAAAAAACATCTTATCTTGGCTCCTATTGGTCGTGGAGCATCTATTTTCGGTGAGGCAGAAAACGCTGGGTTTTTTAATGCACAATTTGAGAATGTTAATGTAAAAAATTGTGATATTTTTTAATATATCGCTTAATTGCGTCTTTAAGATTACAATGACGCTTTCAGAATCTTGTTTGGTTGAAAATTAACGCCTATACAGAGGCTTCAAGTTCATAACTTTTGGAGCCTCCTTTAAAAACAAATTGAATTGTGCGAAAACTATTGCACCTACAGCGCCCATTTTTGGCACACTTTTAAAGTATGACAAAACCCTCAACTTGTCATAGGTTTTATAAAATTTTAACAATAAATGCGATAATTATAAACAAATTTAAAAATGGGAACTTTTCTTGTTTTTTTTGCAATAACTTTTTTTGTTTATTAACCGATTTTAATTTAACAAGTCTCATTTTGTAGATAATTTTATTCCCTACAAGCTGTCTGCGAGTCACTTTTCGTTAAAATTGATGGTTTTCCCTGCAAAGTGAAAAAACTGTTTTTCTCACTTATTTGTTTAAATAGAAAAGTTAGCTAATAAAATTTTTAGACTCACGAGATGAGATATGTCTCGTATTATGTTCCTTTAGACAATTTTACAATAATCTCGCGGATAGGAATTTTTTCGAGTAAAAATTTTATTTGCTTGGCCTATTGGGAATGATTTTCAAAGCACAGACTTCTTGTTTACTGCAACACTTGTCTCGAAAATCATCTGAACAATTGAACATGAAGTTTATAAGTTAGTTGTGTAATTATACATTTAAATTTCGATATTTTCCAGGTGGGGTGTTTTAATTTGAAGATCCAGTATATTCTACAAAGTAAGCAGTACCACTGTTTAAGATACATGTACACATTTACGATTCCATCCCATTCGCGCTGGGAAAAACACAATAGCTAATAAAATAAATACAGAAATGAAATAAAATTACCTTCGCATATAAATCATTAATGTCATCTTCAGTTGAGAGAGGCCTTGGCTTAGACCTCACCCAAGCAGGCAAACTTCTGGTTTTCAGCGTTGGTTCTCCCGAAGTTTGCTCGTCTTTGGCACCAACCTCATCCAATACTGCAAAAAAAAACAAAATCGTCAAATTTGAATAACACGTTTCTGAATACTACACTCACTGCTACTAGAAGCATACTGAGGGCTGTTTGGAGAAAATTCGGATATTTCCGGGAGCGGAGATTTTGGTACTATCTCTCCGTTTACCACGTTGGAAGGTATAGGCTGGCTCACGGGCCTCTGTCTTCTCAACGTGGAGTTGCTTGGCTGGACCTAACAAAAATTATTCTCAGTAGGTTCAAGAATAATTGCCCGGCAGCTACGAATTACCTGTGAGGAAGATCCTGGATTGCTGGAGCTTCTAGGAACCGGGCAGATGCCGGGGCACTGGGTGCACTGCGGGCCACCGATGATTCTCGGGGTGTACCAAGGACTGGGCTGTACGGGGGCCACGAGTCTGTTGCTGTAACCCCAGCTGCAACCTTTCTGTTCGGCGAAGACCGCCGCTTGGCTGGGGTAGGCTGGGGAAACCACGGCAGGCACCTGGGTGCCGGACGATGTGGCGTCCACCTTACGGAGGCCTAAGAAAAATGGTGTTTTAAATTATTGTTATATTTTAGTGATGTTAAAATACGTAAATAAAAGGTGTTAAGGAGGTATATCGGGGTCCGAGGGAAGTGAGGAGTCCTACGCTTTTCCTTATGGGACTAAAGCCCGCTGCCAATTTGAAAAAATTAAATTCTATTGAAATTATTTGCGATAAACATTATCTATATAGCAAAGAAATCTATTCATATACACATAGCATACATACTGATTAATTAACAACATAAAATATCATATTTAAGTACTTTTCAATTATATTTAATGAACGCATAAAGACTATGTAGATGTGGCAACAGCGCTAATAATTGACTAGCAGTTGTACACACTGCGAACCTACAGACCTCGGACATCGGAGATATTGCGCGTCAAATTCGGGTAAAGGTGCGTACACGTTCAAAAATGTATTGTATGTAAACTATGTACAATATAATTATTATATATAGCAAATATATCGTATTATCCTCGCGAAGATTTGTATCCTTTATTTAAAATCCGTAAATCATGTGAACTGGTAAAACAACGAGAATTATGTTAATTTAGTTCTAAAGAAATGAAATGACACTCGCGCCCATCTCTCGTCCAAGTCAAAGAAAATGTTGGATGCAATTTTGAAGGTTCTGTGATAGAAATTACATTATTACTCACTGTTCGTGTTTTTAATCTCTATTTTAGTAATGTTACAAAAGTTTTGCAACTATAACTAATTTTTTAGATATAAAGTTTGCTGAGAAATATTTATGTTCCTTTGTTATTCCGTACAAATGCTTTTATCTCAAGTATTACTAATTATATTAATCAAGTAAAGAAAACTTTATGTAACCCTAAATATTGCTGGGTAATGATTACGATGTTTTTATAAACCATTAAATATATTAAAAGGATTTATCAATTGTATTTTTTATTCCAATAAATATATCACAGCTTCCTAGTCTCTTTTAATTAATCTAGTTTTTTAAAAACATTACAAAAAATCATCTGTTGTGGATAATTTATTGTTGATAACAACGTACATGGGATTTAGGAAAAATGTATATGTTTGAAATCAATTTCATTTTTGTTAAGTCTTTCAAATGTATTCCCTCCTTGCTGTCAGCTGATTGCGACGTTGCCACATTAATCCTCAAGTCAAACAGAAATGCAAATATTGGTTTCTGTTTCTAATTAATACAGCTGTACTATGTTCAAAACTTACAATAGTTTTACATCAAAAATAAGATAATACTGTGTACTATTTACGGAAAAGTTTAGTTTCACAATTTCTCCATTTTTTTCTGAGTTATAGGCAAAAAAGAGGCGCACCGTCCATCTTCGCCATATAAACCCATGTTAAAATGAACAATTTTCAACAACAATATCTTAAAATTCTCAAAATCTAGATTCAAAACAAATTTCAAAAAATATGACGCACAGAGGGAGCACTGGGTAATACGCTATATAAATTTCAAGTACATCTGTGCATTTGAGTAAACCCGATATACTTCCTTAAGCAAATTTCAAAACTGCAGCAGACTCACCAGTTTAATTTCTAGGTGGATTATTCTTTAAATTACGGATTATAAGAATACATTTCCATAATCTACTTATGCAATAATCAACATGAGATTTTCAAAATATCTGAAAAAACATTTTTTTTCAAATATATCATTTCATTTCAACACCCTCTATCACACCAAGGAAACACTAGGCAAAAAGTACCCCTACTAATTTTCAGTGTTCTATTTGCTGGTGAAGTTTGTAACCATATTTTTGTAACACCCCGTATATTTAAATATTCTGAAAATAACCCGGAAATTTTCAAAGCCGCGGTAAATTGTTACAATAGTTCCGCTAACAGAACTTTATTGGCTTATTCTTTTATTGAAATTCTATCTCAATTATATGGACTGTATAACTTTTTCCAACTTCATGGAAGTTAAATATAGCTCTATAATTGATAAATCTAGGTGACCAGTTCCCAATGTAACTGATCAGAGCTTTCTCTTTATTACAATTTATATGGTAGCTTCACACAATTTTTATGTTTCTGCCCCGGTAGACACGTATACTAAAAGGACTGGGCAATTTTTAAATTGACAAAAACGACTGAACATTCCTGGAATACAACCATTAATGGGAAAATATACCCGACCTCACCGTTGAAGTTAGCGTAAAAGCATTAAAAAGGCAGTATTTTATATTACAGAGAAGCCTTTGTTAACCGCCTATACGGATAGGGGGATAATCTCAAATTAAAAAAACAAAGCACGTGGTGCGCACATATTTTGTAGGGGATCCAGGATAAAGGGACATTTGATATGAATTTATTACCCTTTTTGTTTTTACGGTAGCTACCCTAATTTAATCCACATTTTTATCCCAACAAGTAATCAGCAAGTTCATCTAAAAAGTTGCAATTTAGTGGACTAGGTTAGATTGACTTGTATAAAAAATTAGGGCAATATAAAATGGGCTGCTATATAAAAACGGCACTCAAAAATACATCAAAGAATAGTTTATATTTGAACGTAGTTAAAATCTGTATGCTTCCAAATTGCTCCTGAAACGTCGACAAATTACTCTTTTCATTTCCTAAATAAATAGGTAGTTCATTTCCGATTACAGCTTTTGCAGGAAATTGACCACTCATCGAGAACTAAGAGAAGTAAATACATGCATGTCGTCTATTTGTAAATTATCATCCATCATCCTGATCCATTAGCTTTTAGATGTGAATTGAAATGTCAGTTAAATAAGGTTTTTATTAAATGAAATTCTACACAAAATATTAACTAAATAAAATAAAATTAATAAATAGGAAATTTTGTATAACATATTTCATTGAAATTTACAAAAATGTTAACAATTTTGGTGTGAAATTAGTATTTATTTTAAATATTTTTTTCCTTTATTATTTCATTTTACGCATTTGACGTCATTAAGCAAAAAAAAATTAAAAATCAGTGAATGTCTGTTGGTATACTCATGAAGTGGTATTAGTACAGTTATTGAAGCTGAAAATCAGCTTGTTTTTTAGGGGTAAAAACTAACCCTATGTGAAAAAAATTGAAAAAATTAAGTTTTAAGCATTTTATTGATAAAAATCTTGTTCAAGCACAAATATTAAATAATGTTCCATATTCTCGAACATGTTTTATGATATATTTGATCTTTTCGACCCTTTATTTAACCCTTAAAAACTATCCCTATGTAAAAAATAATGACAAAAAATTACTTTTTAAAGATTTGGAATGATTAAATCGTGTAATTATTTAAAATAAAAGTTACCTTATAGCTAATAAAAGAATGTTTCCCTTTCAACCCCTAAAAACCACTCCTGTATTGACAAAAATGATAAAAAATTACTTTTTAAAAACTTGGAATGCTTTAACAGTGCAATTATTTAAAATACAAATTCCCTCATCTCATTGCTTATGAAAGAATTTGTATCTCATAACACTTTTTAACCCTTATAAATCACCCCTGTGCTAAAAAAATTATAAAAAATTACATTTTAAATCTTGGAATGCTATAATTATGCAATAATTTAAAATAAAAATTCCCTTATATTGTTTATGAAAGAATATTTTACTTTTGCCTTTTTCAACTCTTATAAACTACCCTTTTACCAATATTAATGTAAAATATTTTTATTATAATCGATTTTTAAATATAATCAATCATAAAAAAATTGCTACGTGCACTTGAATTTTGCTCCAAAATCATTTTTGGAGCTTCGGAGCAAAATAGGCTTTCTCATGAAAGCCTATTTTGCTCCGAAAAAATGTAATTGTTTTTTTTAATTTTAAAGCTATAGTACAAAAAAGCATTTTAAAGATAATTTCAAGAGCTGTAAGATCGTTTGCATATAAAACCTTTTAAGTCCTTCGTTTTTTAAAGGGAAAGGATCGAAGGACTCAAGACAGGTCGATTTTTCACTAAAATGGATAATTCAAGCGGCGATATCTCCTTTATTTTTTATGCTATAGGAATAAAAGAAAAGCAAAATATTCGATGAAAAAAAGCTACATTTTTGTTGTCTATCATTTTTTAAGTATCTTTCATAGTTTCAGAGTTATTATATAAATAAGGCAACTTTTTTTGAACAATGAAAAATACGTGTTCAACTCTTACCGTACATTATTAAAAAAATACGCATTCTAAACCGGTCTAACTTCAGAATCGTATGAAAAACACTAAAACAAAACTAATTATAAAGGGTCTACGATTAATTTTAAATCTGATGGAAATGGTACAGCGTTACTGTTCATTTTTCCTTAAAAAAATATGAGCAACCCATCTGTTTTTGACGATAACTCCTTCAATTTTGCTCTAATAAACTTTTATAAGTGTTCATTTTGAATGTCTTTTTCAGTACTACAAAAAATTCCAGGAGCGTTATACACGTAAAATTAATCATTTTTCCGTTATTTGACGCTGAATACATCGATTCGAGTATTCCCCCCAAAACAAGTCCCCTTCCACTAACCATATTTCGCTTTGTATAGGACGTACACTTTCTAAAAAACAGTTTTCTTTGTTTATTTATAAGCTAAATTTTTGTTCATTAGGTACTCTTTTTTTTATAAAATGCGTAGTTTTTGATTTATTCGCGAAAAATTACTTTAAAAAAGTGTTTTTTTTTTCATTCAAAATTCCAAGTTTTCAATCGTGCATAACTAAAATACTATTGATTTCTCGAAAAAATTCTTCCAATATTTTTTGCTTAAGATTTGATTTTCTGCGTTATTTTTGAAAAACAAAAATTTCCACCCTCGAGAAGGGGTGTCTACCCCCAACAGGGTGGAAGTGTCAATCGGCGCTATGTCACTGATGTTCATTGACTTTTTCTCTAACTATCTGCCAAATTTTAAGTCGATCGGTTCAGTTTCAAAGAATTCGGAGGTGAAAATCTTCAATGACTGTACTATATCACTGTTAGCGACAGCGTTGCCAGACCTGCATAATTTTCGAAGAATTATTAACAATCATGATTTGCACCCAAAGCCTAGATAAAATGCATGTAATTTGTTAGATCCGAGGGCGTCGATCGCAATGCTCTATGGATCCTGACGTCCTACAAACGTCAAAATTTGTGGGCAAGCGTCAGCCTTTACTTTGACTTATTCGGTAGCGTTGGGCAAAAAATCCCTATTATCAACCTTGAAAGATAAGTTTGAAATTTCAATACGTTTTTACGCAATTGATTAATTTTTACATATTTTGATCATTTCATTAATGCAATACCTCAATATTTCTATCTACAATTAAATTTTAATATCTATTTGATATAAACACAGACACAAACTGACATATGTCAAACCGCCATTTTGGGGCAAACTACAACACTGATTGCGGTACTTGCTCAATCTAGGGACTTTAATTTTCACTAAAGTTTCTAGATACTGCTGTCTTTAGACCGACAGCAGTATCAATCAAACAGTATTGTTGATTAAATCAGTGTTGTATATATTTTTTATAATCATCTTCTGGGAAGAATCCGGAGGTACTTACAGTAGTGCTTGTCCCTTCGCGGCATGACGCAGCAACGGTAGAAGAGAAAGGCGCACAAGAGGCAGACGACTAGGGCGGCGCCGCAGAAAACGGCGGCGAGAACGGGTAGACGCTCGGCGGATACCTTCCAGCCTCTGGGGGAGGCCGTGGGCTCGGGCCACATACTCGCCGTCAACGTCACCCACTGCTGCTGCAGCACCACGCTGCGGCCCCCTTTGGTCGGCGCCGAGCCGGGTTCCTGGTCGCCATTTCCTGAAACAACAGAAATCGGCCGGTAAAAATCTGGTTAAATTCATAAAAGTATCTTCACTTGACACAAGTCACGCTTTTTGGCAGAATGTAATAGACAGTAAGTCATAAGCAGAATTTTTACTACTGCTTAATCTCGTGATACAATTTTGAGCACTCTCTGCATGGAAATTGTAATGTGTCGTTCATTTCGCATAGTGTTCCGATAATGTGTTAAGGACGGGATTTTGTACAAAAAATATCGCCCAGCGTGAGTCACGAAACGGGACCCCGGCAGGTGCTGTTCTAGCGGCCAACGCTTCAAGTCTAATAATTCCGCTGCACCGGATATTCGTCCGATTTTTCAGGAACGGCTCCAATTTGTGTACATACAATCTTATAAGGAAAGAGAGTAAATATTTTATTAATCAGTAATAGATTATCGAGGACAATAATATTTTTTTATTGAGTAGGCAATAATTTTTAGTTAATAAGCTTAAACAATCTTATAATTACTATTCCTTCATTATAAAAACAGAAATACGGTTTTTAAAATTACATGTAGTTTCTTCTTCAAAAGTGACCTTAAAACACGTATAACATGGAATAGTCAACAGTCTAATGTTTATATTTTCACATTAACAATCCGATAATGTAAATTAACTGCTATTTTCAGTAAAAAAATATATACCTAACCTGAAATATTTTTTTACTTTGGCGAGTCGTATTAACTTAAAAACACTGCTTAATTACTAAAATATATAGAATCTTGCTA
>NW_019416401.1:1192934-1196650 GCF_000390285.2 Anoplophora glabripennis | reverse complement strand
TGAGATAAAAGCATTTGTACGGAATAACAAAGGAACATAAATATTTCTCAGCAAACTTTATATCTAAAAAATTAGTTATAGTTGCAAAACTTTTGTAACATTACTAAAATAGAGATGAAAAACAGGAACAGTGAGTAATAATGTAATTTCTATCACAGAACCTTCAAAATTGCATCCAACATTTTCTTTGACTTGGACGAGAGACCGGCGCGAGTGTCATTTCATTTCTTTAGAACTAAATTAACATAATTCTCGTTGTTTTACCAGTTCACATGATTTACGGATTTTAAATAAAGGATACAATTCAATATGTACGCTATGTGCATATGAGTAGATTTCTTTGCTATATAGATAATGTTTATCGCAAATAATTTCAATAGAATTTAATTTTTTCAAATTGGCAGCGGGTTTTAATCCCATAAGAAAAGCTTAGGACCCCCTCTGCGCTCCCCACTTCCCTCGGACCCCGATATACCTCCTTACGGCTGCACTTAATGGAAGGTAGGAAGAGATGCCTTTTACGAAAGACAAACAGACCCTAACAGCAAGCAATACTTTTAAAATGTTTTTAAATGAGTGAAAAACGGTCTTAAAACACTTCTAAAACGTTTTAAAATGTCTGAGTCTGTTTACAAATTTTATAATATTTGACTAATAACATTTTAAAAACATTTTCTAACTAAAACCAAAAGGTACGCAGTACCAATAATCTCAAACTAACCCCTTTTACAGGCAGAATACTTTTGTCTGAAATCTGGCCCCCGCAGAAAAACTATATCCACGTCGCTGGTAGAGTTAATTTCGCCATCCGCTCACATCAATGTAAACAATTTACCTTTATTTACGAGGGTCAGCGAGGCTGTGAAATGTAAATTCTCCTCTGATCTAATCCGACGTACGATGAGGTGGAAAGTGGGTATTTATTTGGGAACGCTTTTCAAATTAGAGAACCCTCCCGGAGTGGCTTATTAATTTCGCAGGTAAACGTTTTCGTCGGTCTAAGTTTCAATTTCAACGTATAACGGCAGGCCTTTGACAAAATGATTAGTTTGTTAGGCCTTTCGACGGCGTTTCAAAAGTTTATGTAAAAGAACGGCATGTTTTAATATTACATCTATTTGTTTCTGATAAGATTAAATTTAGTATGTGAAAAAATAAATGTTTCATTTTATACACAGTGTTAATAATATGGTAATAGTACTAGTCATTTGGATAAGAAACGTACTTTAAATGTTTCAAAAATATAGTGTTTCCACGGATGGGGTACCACACCTTTTATTGTTGATTTTTCGAGAAAAAGTTATTCTAGATAAAAAGTTTTGCTTATCTTGGAAAGCCATGATCAGTAGTAGTAATAAATATGTATTAAATAGGGCGTCCAAAAAATTTCAAAATGTAAAGTGCCTTTAACTTTTGTTTTCGTTAAAAACTGTATTTAACAATGTTCGAGAACTCAAGAAATGCTTAAATACGGGGTTTAGTCAGAAAAGAAGAATAATTATATTTTGCAAATCACGCAAATCTTTTTATCAAGAATAACTTTTTCTCGAAAATCAACAATAAAAATGTTTAAAAAAGTGCGGTACCTCATCCTGGGACACACTGTGTGTCACACCAGAGAAAGTTTTTATAAATTTTATTTTACATTTGCACGGATATTGCACATTAACATACAGGGTGTCTCACAGTGACGGCCCATTAGAATTATTTAAGAGACTAACTACATCGATTTGAACTTTGAATTATTGGAATACCGGGTTTTCGGGCACGCCCTTCTCAACTAAAATAATGGCGTCCACGTACCACGTACCACGGGGGGATAGCTAGACCCCTAAACTTCCCATCCATACTTTCAAAGTGGCTTAATTGCATACAGGGTGCTAAAAATTTAATGCCGGGTTTAGTCAACTTTAAACCTTCGTAAATCGTTTTTTTAATGGTACACCCTGTATGTTTTTCTATATTCTGATACACAATTTTATTCTCTTTAGAACGGTATCAGGGTTCCCTATACTTATCTCTTCTAGTTTTTAAGTTGTCTACTATTTTTTGTGTAATCACCTAAATCATGTAATTCCTTGCGAGGATAGCTGTGGAATTTTGAGGAAAACTTCAAAACAAACAACTAAACTGTCATCAGTTATTTATTATTATTTATTCATAGACGTTGCAATGGGATTCTAAGCAGAACATTTACAGTTTTTAATGAGACATATCCGAATTTTCCACCAATGAGCAGAATAAAGTTAAGATCTTTCTAAAAAATCAACTTCATACATTGTAATACATAATTTTAATTACGTAGGTTGATAATAATAATGCACTAAGATAAAAAATGACTTCAAAAAGTCACAAGTGTTCAATATGACCCCCATTAACTAAGCATTTGTGGATTCTAGAGATAACACCGTCAGTCACCGTTTTTGCTATTTCAGCTGCAGGCAATTCATGGTACGCTCTTCGTATTCGAGCAATCATATCCTCTTTTGAAGCAACGGGTGTAGAATAAACTTTTTGCCAAACATAAAAATCTAATGGAGTGAGGTCGGGAGACCTCACTGGCCAATTCCACGGTCCTAGGCGTCTCATCCATCTATTTTCAAACATTTTAGTCAGTTGTTGATCGATTTGATTGTGACAGTGTGGTGGAGCCCCGTCTAATTGATACCAACACTTCCTTAGTTGGTCTAAAGGTATATCATTTAGAAAGTCTGCCACAACCGTTTGCAAAATATTGAGATATCTGTCGACATTTAAATTTTCTTCGTAGATATGGTAAGAAATTTGGTCATCTTTAATTAGACAAAAAACATTTACGCTAAATTTATTTTGAATGTTTATTTCCCGGATAACATGAGGATTTTCAGATGACCACAAATTAGTATTATGTCTATAAATACCTTCTCTCGTAAATTTTGACTAGTCTGTCCATATATGTGGATCTTCTTGGTATCGCACTAACATCGTTTCACAAAATTGTACACGTTGCACGGCGTCACCCGGATGAAGAGCAGAAAGTAGCTTAAATTTGTATGGATGCATATCATTAGTTCTTAGCATCCTATGAATGGACGCTCGCGAAATGCCTAAATCATACTCTGCGGCACGAGTTGAGGATTCTGAGGATTATATTATCTTCATTTGAAGTTATTGGTTTTGGTAAAATTCTTTCTGCACAAATTCGACCATACTCCTCTAGTTGATTTGCTAAAATTCTCCTTAACTTTTTTCTACTCATTGGTGGCAAATTTGGATATGTCTCAAAAACTATTCTGCTTATAATCCCACTGCAACATCCGCGAATGAATAATAAATTTAAAATATCAGCATTTGAATATGTATTGCTTTCCATTTCTTATAAACACTAAATTAAACTGTCACTGCAAGAGACTAACAACAAATTGACAGTTTAGTTGTTTGTTTTGAAGTTTTGCTAAAAATTCCACAGCTATCCTCGCAAGAAATTATATGATTTTATAGTCTGTTTGGAAATGAAAAACAGTAATAAAACCCCGAGATAAGAAACGGCCATGGGCGTGGTAATATTTCGTTTCAGGTAATTATCGGGTAACACTAATGCTAACAGGTAATGGGTGTACATTAGTATATTTTACTGGATACATCATAGGGCAGGAGCCAGTGTATTGTGACAGATCAATCCAGTCTTAGAGCTGAATATACGAAGACGTGCTAGTGCAGCAGAGTAAAATTCGACT
>NW_019416401.1:1184144-1192014 GCF_000390285.2 Anoplophora glabripennis | reverse complement strand
TTAAAAAAACCGACTTATGAAGGTTTGAAGTTAACTAAACTCGGCATTAAATTTCTAGCACCCTGTATGCAATTAAGCCACTTTGAAAGTATGGATGGGAAGCTTAGGGGTCTAGCTATCCCCCCTATAAATATTGTTGCTTTATTTTTCTTACTATAAAATACACATGGTTTGAAGCTAGTCACTGTTTCTCTCCATTTTTTTGAAAAAAAATAATATCTCGAAAACGGTTAATTTTAGGAATAGGGAAACTTCATAAAAGTCCACCCAAAATAACACGTAGAATCTAAAATAGCATTAATATATAGGGTGTTCCATTTAAAATAAGCAAGTTGGTGGCGACTTCCGGTATAACCGGAAGTGGTGCGTGGACGCCATTATTTTAGTTAAGAAGGGCATGCCCGAAAACATTATTGCCCAAATTTTCAAAATTAAAATCGAAGTAGTCTCTGAAATAATTCTAATGGTCAGTCGCCGTGAGAGACACTGTATAACCCTTTGTTGATCCAGTACCGTAATATAAATATTTCCACAAACATTTACGAGTATGCTTATTCATTTAAAAATAAAATATTCTTCGTAGGAAAGTCTCAAACTCCTTAGCGGGTGTCGTTGCCTCCATTTCCCAGTAAACGGCGATGACATTGTCAAAGCAAACCCTCCCCAACTTTAGTGCACTTTAATCCATTTAGTTTTTACGCTAAGTGGTCCGAAAACGTCTAATATTCCTCCCTAGGCGCTCACTCGAACCAGACCAGTCCATGTGCCGCTCCTCCGCTGTTTCGTTATTGGGCTTCTATGCAAATTGTATTAAAGAAATTCTCGCGTTCGCGAAACAAAACGACCAAAAATTTTGGGACACTTCCAACGGAACTATTACTGCGAGGCGTGCGGCACGAATACCGAGCAGTTTCCGAACGCGGCCCAGATGCCACGTTCCGTGCGAACACGTTGTGGAACGAACAGAGTGGGCCAAGGCCTAGGTCGGGAGGTGCTAGATTTAAAACGAATAATGGATATATGTCAAACGGCGTTCTACACAAATGTTCTATTGTGTGTGCACGTGGTATTAATAGGAAATGCTTAGGTTATTGTGGGGATGTATGCCAAGGCCTCCTAGCCCTGATAAATATGTTAGAAACTCAAATCTGTACCAGTATAAACACAAAACCTATTCTGATTTGTTGAGGTGATAAATCTGATCAGTAAAAAAATAAACAAGATAATTGTTCTTCTTCAGCTGGCATATTAAATGTACCAATTATAGTCTGGATTTATTCACAGTAGGTAAATGGTAGTGAAGTGAAGGGAAAACTAAGTAAAGTAAAGTGAACATTAAGGATAAGGAGGTATATCGGGTTTACTCAAATGCACAGATGTACTTGAAATTTATATAGCGTATTACCCAGTGCTCCCTCTGTGCGTCATATTTTTTTTGAAATTTTTTTTTAATCTAGATTTTGAGATATTGTTGTTGAAAGTTGTTCATTTTAACATAGGTTTATATGGCGAAGATGGACGGTGCGGCTCTTTTTTGCCCATAACTGAGAAAAAAAATTTAGAAATTGTGAAACAAAACTTTTCCATAGGTAGTACAGCATTATCTTATTTTTGATGTAAAATTAATGTAAGTTTTGAACATAGTACAGCTGTATTAATTGGAAACAGAAACCAATAATTGCATTTCTGTCTGACTTGAGGATTAATGTGGCAACGTCGCAATCAGCTGACAGCAAGGAGGGAATACATTTGAAAGACTTGATAAAAACGAAATTGATTTCAAACATATACATTTTTCCTAAATCCCATGTACATTGTTATCAACAATAAATTATCCACTACAGATTATTTTTTGTAATGTTTTTAAAAAACTAGATCAATTTAAAAAGGCTAGTGATATATTTATTGGAATAAAAATACAGTTGATAAATCCTTTTAATATATTTAATGGTTTATAAAAACATCGTAATCCGTACCCAGCAATATTTAAGGTTACATAAAGTTTTCTTTACTTGATTAATATAATTAGTAATACTTGAGATAAAAGCATTTGTACGGAATAATAAAGGAACATAAATATTTCTCAGCAAACTTTATATCTAAAAAATTAGTTATAGTTGCAAAACTTTTGTAACATTACTAAAATAGAGATTAAAAACACGAACAGTGAGTAATAATGTAATTTTATATCACAGAATCTTCAAAATTGCATCCAACATTTTCTTTGACTTGGACGAGAGATTGGCGCGAGTGTCATTTCATTTCTTTAGAACTAAATTAACATAATTCTCGTTGTTTTACGAGTTCACATGATTTACGGATTTTAAATAAAGTATATTTGCTATATATAAAAATTATATTGTACATAGTTTACACACAATACATTTTTGAACGCGTACGCATCTACCCGAATTTGACGCGCAATATCTCCGATGTCCGAGGTCTGTAGGTTTGCAGTGTGTACAACTGCTAGTCAATTATTAGCGCTGTTGCCACATCTCCATAGTCTTTATGCGTTAATTAAATATTATTTAAATCTACTTAAATATGATATTTTTATGTTGTTAATTAGTCAATATGTATGCTATGTGCATATGAGTAGATTTCTTTGCTATATAGATATGTTTATCGCAAATAATTTCAATAGAATTTATTTTTTTCAAATAGGCAGCGGGCTTTAGTCCCATAAGAAAAGCATAGGACCCCCCCTGCGATCCTCACTTACCTCGGGCCCCGATATACCTCCTTAAATTACAATATTCTTTAAATAATTGTTGGTGATCTCCGATTGCTACTTTTTTCCATTTTTTTTTTGGGGACTGGATTAGGTTAGGAAGTATAATTAAGAAAAACGACTGTTACTTTTGTAGACACTTGCGACGGGTTTTGCAAGTAATAGTAACAGAACTTTTGCTGCACGTGACAATTAGGAGTCGTTGTTGGTTTGGGAGAAAAACAAACAAAGGTCATAACCTCAAATGTAATTATTTACATATAATAAAGTGGTTGTTCGTATTATTTACAAGTATTTGTTCATGTTTGTTGATACACTATGTGTAATTTTTTAAATACTGTTTGTTGCAAGCAACCTTTTTAGTGATTTTGTTTAAATAAATAACCAAAAATAAATGAATTGGAATATGTCCCTAATTCACCTGAATTTTTTTCTGTTAATTTTGATCGAGGTACATTCTGTAAAAGTTCGAATTACGGAATATCAGTTCGAAGAGTTTGAATGTGAAAAAATTATTAGTAAACATTTTATTGCACTTTATGACCAGTATTATACAAAAAAAGTAACTTGACAGAAGTGACGCTAAGTTGGCAAATTGCAAATAAGTGTTTTTTCACATTTTTTACTGCCCACGAAAATATAGACGACCTATCGGAATATTAGTCATTTTATGTTGTAAGCAATTAAATTATCTACAATTTAAAGTATCTAAAGTCATGTTTCACCAATTTGTTAACTGTAAAATAAAGGTTGATTGCGGAAAAATCAGTTTTTGAAAATTGCGAATTATTCTTGCAATAAGCTATGGATGTTGTTGAAATTTATGGAAGAGACGGTCAATCCAAAGACCAACTTGTGCGCCAAATGCCAATTCGATTGACTGTGAAATTGTTGCTCCAGGTATTTGTTAATTATTTCGTTCGTTTTTGCAACTAATTGTTTAATAACTAAACGTTAATTTTAGAAGTTAATATCGTGGATATGGGTTCATTAAGTAACCCTTTACAACTAACAAAGTAGGACGCGCAAAATAGCGTTATAAATAGATTGTCCCAGGATCAGGCAAAAGCCGCTCGGCGATTCGCTCTTTTTACATTAAATATCCTAATTCTACATAATAACTTTCCCCTCATAAAGTGTAATAAAATGTTTACTAATAAAGTTTTTAGGTTTTATGATCTAATTCGACTGGAGTACAAACCATTCCAAGAGGATCGTTTTGATCTTTCATCATTCATAGGCTCAAATGCAAAACTCACCGAATAAAAAAGACGAATAAAAACCTGTTCTGTTTTAAATTTTGAAATGATGACGTCCAGACCAGTTAAGTATTGCAACAAAGATTTAAATAGGCAACCGCGTAGGTGCGCACTGTGATCGATTACTCTGCTAAATCCATTAGTACAAGGCCGAGTTGATTTCTTTAAAAGATTATAAAAGATTAGAGGAACTAGGTTATGAAATGGCATGGTCTATCTCTGTATGCGAATTACCTAATAGTTAAAGCACCTCAAGTTGTCAGGTCAGAAAATTATTACTGAATTGTTATTTCGGCGCACGCCTTTGGAATTAAATTTTATCTAAACTCGGCAAAAAAATTAAAGGAGCAGAAAAATTCCCAAATTTTTTTAGTGATTTTTGAAGGGCTGTAATTTCGTGAACAATGGGCATATCGAGAGAAAAAAAGAAGCATCTTGAAGTTTGAAGGTTCTAGTTTTAAAATCTTGAGATGGAAAATTTTTTTGAGCATCACTCTCGGAAAGAAATAATGCAAGGCAAAAATTTTACAAAGTACACAGGTCAACAAGGGTCAAGAAGCAAACACACAAGTATGCATTCCCGAAGGATTTTGGTGCGCTGAATCCGAATCTGGCAGCAGAATTGCTCTATCACGTCAGGTTTTTTAGATATCCTAACCTAAAAGTGCAAAAAACACTGTTTTTCGTCATATTTGAGGTTATGTAGTAATGCCATCTATTCTTTTTTAAAAAAATACATATAATTTAAAAGTACAAGGCTCCCTCTTTCGAATGCCGTTAAGTTTGCTCAAATATCTTTTTTTTTTTCGTTGATATCACATGTTGAAAGTTTATCAGTTTTTTAATATGCGAAAATCTACTAAGGATCCCTTAGACGTCAAACAGTTGATTGCAGTTCAGAAACTTCATACTCAGAAACCAAACCCACAATCCCACAAACCCCAAACCCACTATCCCTAAACCCACAAACCCCAATCCCACAAAACCCGAACCTACAAACTCCAAGTTTACAAACCCCAAGCCCAGCAATTCCAAACCCACAAACCGTATGGGTATGAAGTTTCTGAATTGCTATCGACTGCTTGATGTCTAAAGGATCCTTAGTAGATTTTCGCATATTAAGAAACTGAGACACTTAAAAATTTCAACATGTGACATCTCAACGAAAAAAAAATATATTTGAGCAAACTCAACGGCATTCGAAGGAGGGAGACTTGTACTTTTAGATTCAATGTATTAGTTTTTTGAAAAATAGATGGCATTACTACATAACCTCAAATATGACGAAAAACAGTGTTTTTTGCACTTTTAGGTTAGGATATCTCAAAAACCTGACGTGCTAGAGCAATTCTGCTGCCAGATTCGCATTCAGCGCACCTAAATCCTTGGGAAATATAAATTCAACTACTCTTCCAAAAAAAAAAGTTAAATTTTGTTGGTCTGTGTTATAGACCACTAAAAATTGTCAGTATCATCGCATTGTAAATATTCATATTTAAATGTTTAAGCATCTTATAATAATTAATGCCAGCAAATAAAGCTACGTTGATACGTCATTCGGGTCATAAACTATAAATTATGGTACGCGTCGTGTTATACTCACGGCCATACCATAATGTCGTTACGATCCTTACAACATATATAACTATTAATTCCAATCAATGTTTAACGTGTCCACAAAACAGTTCCATATTTAGAAAGCCTATGTTAATTACAGACTAACCTTGACAATGATCCCCACGTGCAGCGCCAAGGCAGCGTACAGAAGCATCGAGAAATGCAGTAGCAAGTAACGATGCGACGTTCGAATGCTTATCTACAACTCTGCCTTTGACAGACCATTAATTAAGCTTCGCCGTTCCAATTCTACTCCTGCTTCGCCAATTTGTCTCGCGGACGGCCAGGAATTAACAGAAAAACGACCGGCAAACTGTTGAATAGCGTCCCGACGCGTGCTGTTCGTAACAAAATACTTTCTTTTACGGTTTCTTAAATAACTCTCGTTTTTTCTCCACTCTACTTACGTCTGTTCTCACCCTACATCTGGCGTTTATGGGAACTGCTTATTTATGGCACGGTTCCGCGTCGTAGAGTAAATTACTTTGACTGTTACTGGTGTTTTCTCGACATTTAGTACTTTTAGTAGGTTGGAAGAACCTAAAAAAGTTTATAGGGAGTTCGCTGTGTAATGTTTTTTTCAAACGCTCTCGCATCGACGTGTCGAGCAGCCATCAATCACGAAACTGAAAAGAAATTTCATTAAATTGACGAAGGGTTGAGGCGGCTGCTTTAAATTCAAACGGATAAATGTTAATAAAGCCGTGAAGCAGGCGTCGCTAATGCAAAATTGTAAAATCTCATCTTGTCCCAACTCCTGTCCTCTCAATCGTAAAAACAGTTGGAATCTTGTAATAAGATCTTCGTCGCGTGGCAAGATGAAAAAGTTTAATTTCCAACAGTGGAATTAACTAGAAATCGAGTATTGGGGTTGCCTATATCTCATGTTACAAAGAACAGAACACACCCATTTTTAGTATAATACAAAATACCTTTATAGACCAGGACGGAGCTGTTTTGAGGTGGATGTTAGAGGGCGCAAGCTATTTTTTTCTGGATTACCTTCAGTACAATTCACATAATAAAAGTGTATATCCCTAGATCTGGACGAGGTCCGGAACATTTTCAAAATTGCAAAAATGTTTAAAAAATTAAAAGATATACCTATTTTATCTGAGTGTTTTGCTTGTATCTTGGAACTCATGCATTTTGGAAGAATATTGAAGAGGAAAATTGAATTTTGCACAATATACTGTAAGTTAAAAATGTTTAAATTTATTACTGATGTTGCAAAATAGCAATAATTAACGAAAAAAGGCAACATTATCAAGTTTTTTTGGATAATTTTTTAAAAATATTTTAATCGCACCGAGGGCTTTCTAATTTTGGTAAAAGAAATTTTAGAGTATAATTAAACAACACTCCAAATTTGATTAAATTCGATTCGAAAGTTTTCGTAAAATAATTTTTTGAAAAAATTGTTGACAAAAAATTTTCGAATTTTCAAAATATTGCACAGTCGCTTAACCTTTCAAATGGTTTTTGAAAAATTGAAATCGGTTGATTAGGACGGCCACAGTAAATGTTTTTTTCAAAAATTATAAACTTAAAGTACTGGGAAAGACGCTTCTTTTTAAATAAAAAAGTTAAATTCCGTTTATTGGTTCTCGAGATATAAGCGGGTAAAGTTTATCGGCATTTACCGTTAATTTATAAACAATTTAACAATAATCTTTGATCCAGTGGCTTCGGTTTTCCGAGTTCTAAGCTGCAAAAAAATTTCATATTCAAAAGTTATCGGCAACGTAGATAAATCAGCGGAAAAGCTGTCGCTCGCACGCGCGAAAAGTGACTCAAAACACGAAAAGTGGGGGAGGGGGCTTTCGCTCCTAGACTGAATTCGGAGGTTCAAAATGAGAAGATACGAAAAAATTGCATTATCTCGGCTTCTAATGGACCAATTTCGATTTTTTTTTTAATCCGATGTCTCGCGAGCCAAGGAATTCGAATATCGTATTACAACTGTCTAGTTTGCACATATTTTGTTATAAACAAAGTTTATGCATTAAATATACTGTATATTTTACCTTATGCTATTGCATTTTTTCAATGAAAAAATTTGTTTACGTATATTTTGTATTTGTACATGTATTGTAGTGTATTGATGTTTTTTATATTTAACTTTGACCTGTGTGTTTTTTTTTTGACCTGTTTTCTATGTATGTACCTAATGCATATGAAAATAAAGCTTTATTATTATTATTATTATTATTATTATTATTATTATTATTATTATTATTATTATTATTATTATTATTAT